>NW_025334080.1:198540-433304 GCF_014858855.1 Bufo gargarizans | reverse complement strand
AGATATGAGATAGATAGATAGATATGAGATAGATAGATAGGAGATAGATAGATAGATAGATATGAGATAGATAGATATAGGATGGATAGATATGAGGATAGATAGATAGATATGAGATAGATCGATAGGAGATAGATCGATAGATAGATAGATATGAGATAGATAGATAGGAGATAGATATGAGATAGATAGATAGATAGATAGATAGATATGAGATAGATAGATAGGAGATAGATAGATAGATAGATATGAGATAGATAGATAGGAGATAGATATGAGATAGATAGATAGATAGATAGATAGATATGAGATAGATAGATATGAGATAGATAGATAGATAGATAGATAGATAGATATGAGATAGATAGATAGATAGATAGATATGAGATAGATAGATATGAGATAGATAGATAGATAGATAGATAGATATGAGATAGATAGATATGAGATAGATAGATAGATAGATAGGAGATAGATAGATAGATAGATAGATATGAGATAGATAGATAGATATGAGATAGATCGATAGATAGATAGATAGATAGATATGAGATAGATAGATAGATAGATATGAGATAGATAGATAGATAGGATATAGATAATTAGATAGATAGGAGATAGATAGATAGATATGAGATAGATAGATAGATAGATAGGAGATAGATAGATAGATAGATAGGAGATAGATAGATAGATAGATAGATAGATAGATATGAGATAGATATGAGATAGATAGATATGAGATAGATATGAGATAGATAGATAGATGATAGATAGATAGATAGATAGATAGATATTAGATAGATAGATAGATAGATAGATATGAGATAGATTGATAGATATGAGATAGATAGATAGATAGATAGATATGAGATAGATTGATAGATATGAGATAGATAGATAGATATGAGATAGATTGATAGATATGAGATAGATAGATAGATATGAGGTAGATAGATAGATATGAGATAGATAATTAGATAGATAGGAGATAGATAGATATGAGATAGATAATTAGATAGATAGGAGATAGATAGATAGATATGAGATAGATAGATAGATAGGAGATAGATAGATAGGAGATAGATATGAGATAGATAGATAGATAGATAGATCAAATCAAATCAAATCAAATCAAATCAGCTTTATTGGCAGGACTAAATACATTTTAGCATTGCCAAAGCATGTGGTAAATAATTGGGTAGGGTTGGGGGTGGGGACAGGTCCAGGGTGGGGGTATAGGAGTCCATAGTATATCAGGCTCCTCTCAGTCCATGGCAGGCAGTAATATATTGTGCTGCTATGGCCGCTGTGTTCTCCTCTTCCCCCAGCAGTATGGGGAGTCTCTCTTCCTCCTCCATGGAGGTGAAGTCTGGGCAGAGATCAGACAGTCTCCTGAAGTGAGTCTCTCTCACTGCTGAGTATTTGGGGCACCGCAGCAGGAAATGAGCCTCATCCTCCACGGCCTCCTGGTCGCACTGCTGGCACAGTCTGCTCTCCCTGGGCATGTACCTCTGTCGATGACGCCCGGATTCAATGAGCAGGCTGTGGGCGCTTAGTCTGTACCGGCTCAGGATCTGTCTGTCTTTTGGATTGGGGAGTTTCTCCAGATATGGGGCCAGTTTGTACTCCCTCTGCAGGCTCTGGTATACTGTCAGCTTCTGGGATGTTCTTATGTCGTTTTTTCCAGACGCTAATATACTCCTCTTTGAACTTGTGTATCGTCCTCTGGATTCCGCCCTTTGTCAGGCTATATTGGTTGGTGGATTGGGCAGGCTGGGTTTGGGTGACTTGTTGCGGGGTGCTTTGTTTTTCTGGGGCTTCTTGGTGTAGCAAGGCTTTGTGATGGTAGGAGCTGGGACTGCTGCTATGTAGATGGGCTCTGAATGATAGCGCCCTCTTCTGTACAGCAAAGTAGAGTGGGAATCTGCCCAGTTCTGCTCGACAGGCGCTGTTTGAGGTGCCCCTGTGGACCTGGAGAAAGTGTTTGCAGAGTTCTAGGTGGAATAGTTCTGTTGGCCCAGATAGATATGAGATAGATAGGAGATAGATAGATAGGAGATAGATAGATAGATAGATAGATATGAGATAGATAGATATGAGATAGATAGATAGATAGATATGAGGTAGATAGATATGAGATAGATAGATAGATAGATAGGAGATAGATAGATAGATAGATAGATAGATAGATAGATATGAGATAGATAGATATGAGATAGATAGATATGAGATAGATAGATAGATAGATAGATATGAGATAGATAGATATGAGATAGATAGATAGATAGATAGGAGATAGATAGATAGATAGATAGATAGATATGAGATAGATAGATAGATATGAGATAGATAGATAGATAGATAGATAGATAGATATGAGATAGATAGATAGATATGAGATAGATAGATAGGATATAGATAATTAGATAGATAGGAGATAGATAGATAGATATGAGATAGATAGATAGATAGATAGATAGATATGAGATAGATATGAGATAGATAGATATGAGATAGATATGAGATAGATAGATAGATGATAGATAGATATGAGATAGATTGATAGATATGAGATAGATAGATAGATAGATAGATAGATATGAGATAGATTGATAGATATGAGATAGATAGATAGATATGAGGTAGATAGATAGATATGAGATAGATAATTAGATAGATAGGAGATAGATAGATAGATAGATAGGAGATAGATATGAGATAGATAGATTGATAGATATGAGATAGATAGATAGGAGATAGATAGATAGATAGATAGATAGATTGATAGATATGAGATAGATAGATAGGAGATAGATAGATAGATAGATAGATATGAGATAGATAGATATGAGATAGATAGATAGATAGATATGAGATAGATATGAGATAGATAGATATGAGATAGATAGATATGAGATAGATAGATAGATATGAGATAGATAGATAGATAGATATGAGATAGATAGATAGATATGAGATAGATAGATAGGAGATAGATAGATAGATAGGAGATAGATAGATAGATAGGAGATAGATATGAGATAGATAGATAGATAGATATGAGATAGATATGAGATAGATATGAGATAGATAGATAGGAGATAGATAATTAGATAGATAATTAGATAGATAGGAGATAGATAGGAGATATATCTATCTGTTATAGACTTGTCTTCCTCTGGTACAAGCTGCAGACCAAGAATTAGAGATTGGCATATAAAGACTACAGGGATATTCACCCCCTGGACCAGCAGGGACATCGCCATCGCTTTCAGCACCGAAGTCTTTAACATTTCCTAATAAGAACCCCATATCCCCAAAGACGAGACAGAGGGGATATGAGAGAAACTGCTAAATACATAAAGGGAATCAACAAGGTAAAAGAGGGGAGAAGATTTAAAAGAAGAAAAACTGCTACAAGACGACATAGTTTTAAATTAGAGGGGCAAAGGTTTAAAAGTAATATCAGGAAGTATTCCTTTACTGAGAGAGTAGTGGATGCATGGAATAGCCTTCCTGCAGAAGTGGCAGCTGCAAATACAGTGAAGGAGTTTAAGCATGCATGGGATAGGCATAAGGCCATCCTTCATATAAGATAGGGCCAGGGGCTATCCATAGTATTCAGTATATTGGGCAGACTAGATGGGCCAAATGGTTCTCATCTGCCGACACATTCTATGTTTCTATATAGTAAGGCCCCCACTCCGGACCCCCTTCTGTTAGCCATACTGGAGTCACCCCGTCATATAATAGATCTAATCTCTAAGTCAATAAAATCAGGTCTCCACTTCAGGCTGTAGCCGACCACGAATGTTATTTATTACCTCCTCCACGCTGTTAACCACTGGACCACCAGGGTGATTATTATAATTATGATCCCGGACTCCACAAGGAATAATATTAATAGTAAAAACCCCAACACCACAAATAATGACCCCCACCACCACAGGGAATTGTAGTATTTCACCTCTTGACCACCAGGGACACTGCCAAGTTAATGAATCCCCCAGGACTGGCTACGAGATAACCATTTGAAGAATCACAGAGGATCAGGGAAGAACAAGGTCCACCAACAGGGATGAGGCATAAGGGGCACAGGCATAAAAAGCTGAAAAATGAGCCCCCTTCCCACACCCACTCAGAAAAGTGGATTCATCATAAAGACAGGAATGCGGCATAGTGTGAGTTCCCATACTGTATGCGTTGGAGGTTCCTGCATACAGGACTTCTTTGTCCTGCAAAAAGCAGGATTCCGAACAGACTCTATTGAAGTGAATGAAGCCTTTTAAGCTCTGGTCAGTTAGGTGCTGGATTGGGCACTTCTGTTACTTCCATTGCCCTGCTTCTCTAATGGAGCAGAACACTGGAAATTTTTTGTATTGATGTGAACCTGGCCACAGGAGATCACTACAGCAGTGCCCACATACTACAGCCTTACCATACAGTGCACAAACATAGCACCACAGGCTACATATTATAAAGCCCAATGGTAGTACCTATGGTACACTGCGATATAGGAAAGACCTCACAGTTGTGCTATATGTTAGGGCCCAGAAATGCTTCATAGTGTGGTGTCCTTATAGTGATATAGGAATGTCCACATAATAGTGCCATATAACAACACAGCGATAATGCCACATACTGTAATTCTGACCCTACAGTACAATACCAACAGCTGAGCCCAGTATATATCACCTTGTCCCTATGCCACCAATGGCAGTAGTCCCCTCCCAATAAATTCACCTCGGTGTCCCAACAGACAGATCTCATGGTACTATATAGCAGTGCCCAAATGATGATACAATAGAGTGTAATAGGAGAGGATTTATAGCAGTGCCCTGACAGTGGTGCCATCAGGAGGGAATTTACAATGGGACGCTATAGTAGTGTCCTCACAGGGGTTATACGGAAAGAACTGCTATATAGTAGTGCCACAGGACATACTAGAAGTAATTTCACAAAGGTGCTACATAGTACGGTCCATATAGTGCTGCCACAGGTCATATTAGAGGCGATTTTAATAAGTACTAGATGGTTGGGCTCAAACGGTGTAGTCACAGAGGGGGTAGGACTGTGATTATAGTAGCACACTTTAGTAGTGCCTCCTGCCTAATGATCATTCAGGAGTATGCAGCAGAGAAGGAAACCGACCATTCCACTGGTGCTGATTATTAGGACTGCATTAATTAGTAATGAAATATTTCCTTTTCATAACTAACTAGGAAATATATATTCACCGTCCTGAACCGCGGCCAAAACCAGCATCAGGGAATGGCGCTACAGCAATTCTATTCATAATATATAATTTCCCTGTAACATCACTGTGTACTGAGGACATCAGTATCAGATAGATAGATAGATATGAGAGAGTTAGAAGATAGATAGCTATAGACAGATATGAGATAGTTTCACGATAGGTAGGTAAGCGGGGAAATAACCAAACACAGGAAAACCAACAGAACAAACGACTAGGCCCAAAAGCTAGGGAGAAAAGGGTCACCTCCTAGCGATCCCTAAAAGCTTTCCCAAAACTGCTGTGCCCATGTGCATACCCTAAGGGTAGATATGCACATGCCCTCGTTCCTAAATCTAAACACCTTGGGCAAACCCTAAGCAGCAGGGAAAATGTAAGAGGCAACCTGCTTCTTCAAACCTGGAGGAAGCAAGCATCTCCCTAGAGGCCTAGATAAACACACAAAGGGAAATGAAGGAAAGGACTTATCTTGAGCAGAGCTGGAGCAGACAATCCACCATAAATCAAGAGCTCCCAAGAAAGAACTATAACCCGCACAGGCCACTGGGGGAAGGAGGGATAAATAGCCTCACTAACAATGAAACCAGTACACCCGAGGGAAGGTGGATCCAGCTCAAACACAAATCAAACCAAGAAGTCAGACATGTGCAGCCAGTCTGACAGATCTCCGCACATTCACAGGGCAAGGCGTGACAGATAAATACTGTAGATAGATAAGATAGATAGATTTACACTTGCCACTTGCCACCATTACTGATTACAAGGACAATCCCAGGAATCGGGTCACAAGCCCAACCCAAAGTGAGTGTTTTTTGGGCATTCCTGACTGTTTAGGCTCTGGATGGTCAATGGGGTGGGGCCTAAATATCCAGATTTATTTGTCTTTTTGAATACTGGTAAGTATGTGCTTGTATTGTTGGTCTGTTTGAAGGCTACAGTTTATACCAAAATAGACTGGAGACTTATCAGAAGTAGGCAGCCTTTCTAAAACGTTCCACTGGGACAGTATTCCTAGTTTCTCCTCGCCATGACTGATTGATCAAGAACAGTGCATCTCAGGCCTGTTTCATGCAGCCATAAAACAGTCACATTGCAGGATCGGTATTGTACCACAGCACAGGTCTTCTCTGATTGTAGATGCTTTCCTTTCCTTCATGTCTCTAACTGAACCAGACCACCATGATTGTGATGAACCAGCGGGTGTGAACCCACTGTGCCACGTGTCCTACCCCCTTTAAGGGTGTTGTCTAAGTGAACCCCTGGATTTTCACAGTACCCCTCATAGTGGGGATAGACTTTCCAAAGTGGAATACCAGGTCGCTACATCTTGAGGGGGATAGGCACGCGAGGAAGCTGGTCCAGGCGGACCAGGAGGTAGACGAGAAAGGTACCAGAGGCGCAGAACCGAAAGATGAGGCAGAGGCATAGTCAGACAGGCAAAAGGTCAGGGCAGGCAGCACAGGTACAGGTCAGGCAATCCGGGTCAGCAACAGGAGAGTCAAGGCAAGCAGACAGGGATATAACCGGTAGCAGAGTCCAGGAATACAGATATGAGGCAGGAACACTGGTGGAAACCAGGAACCTTAGCAGGACACAAGGACCTTGACACTAAGGCATCTAGGAAGGGGGCTGAGACACTTATATATGCGCAGGAGGGCTAAGCAAGGTCACATGACCTAACCCATACAGCCCAGGAAGTGACGCTCGCCGGCCCTTAAGGAAGTGCTGCAGGAAACAAGCAGTAAGCATGCTGTGGCCAAGGCTGAGAGCAAACTGGAGCGGATCCCAGAACAACAGCACTCACACAGACAGAGCCCAAGACTGCAGTGGTGAATGGGAAGCACTGGCAGCAGATCACCACTGAACACGGCGCCCGGGACCTCGGCGATAAGCAGCGGAACAGCGGCGCACAGCTGGTGAAGGCAGAGTTTGCTGCCTAGTTTGGTTCATCATTTCTGTACCCAACCTCTCTGTTAACTCCTGCCCCAAGGTGCCTCCATATTTGTACTTATAGTCCTGCCCTCCAAAATTCTAGACTTCAGACATAATAGGGTATGAGAACGAGAAAGAAGCTGAAAACAGGGGCATAACTACAAATGAAGGTCATCCTAACAAAACTGTTATGTGAGCTCCACACCAAACCTTAACATTAATTCAGACCCAATATTTTATGCCTACCCCTCTCAATCTCTATGTAACAAAGCTAGGAGCGACCCGGTACATCACATGCATCCAGAGATCTTCCCATTAATTGCTCCAGTTGCTCTGCTAAATTTATTTCAAGCTCAATGTCCTTTCTCAAAGGTTATATCATGAGACAACCCCTTTCACGTAGAGACATGGCAGGATGGTCAGGATCCTTATACTGGGATTATACTATATCAAGAATTATATAGTTTTCTGTCCACCTATATAGCTCCCCGTTGTAGACCTGTACCTTTTTTCATTATGCGCTACTTGGTTCCTGGATAGGATGTGACCATATTTATGGCACTTACAGAAGACCATTAGAAGAAAGCAGAAGTACAGGAGAATCTAAGGAACAATATACTGTCCTTTCTGGTTGCTAAGGATATTTATAGATCCTTGTCCTTCCAGAAGAGAGACCGACCAGTACCACAGCTTGTGAGTGGGAACATTCTGAGAAAAGGAACAGTTTGGTCCTCACAAGACAGAAGCTCCAAGATGAAGGCAGTTTCCTTATTAAGGAAGCTAAACTTCAAAATCACGTCTGGTATAATAGGAGAAGATCCAAGATCATCCCACACAAGATGCAAAGCCTGATATGTATAATCTCTCAGAGAATAACACATATGGAGCATGCTGGTATAACCTGGGTATCTCCTGTATATAATTATATATGTACAGCTGGTATAAGTTATACGTCTTCTTGTATATAGTGATATGGAGCATGCTGGTATAACCTGGGCATCTCCTGTATATAATTATATATGTACAGCTGGTATAAGTTATACGTCTTCTTGTATATAGTGATATGGAGCATGCTGGTATAACCTGGGTATCTCCTGTATATAATTATATATGTACAGCTGGTATAAGTTATTCATCTTCTTGTATACAGTGATATGCAGCATGCTGGTATAACCTGGGCATCTCCTGTATCTAATTATATATGTACAGCTGGTATAACCTGGGCATCTCCTGTATATAATTATATATGTACAGCTGGTATAACCTGGGCATCTCCTGTATATAATTATATATGTACAGCTGGTATAAGTTATACATCTTCTTGTATATAGTGATATGGACCATGCTGGTATAACCTGGGCATCTCCTGTATATAATTATATATGTACAGCTGGTATAAGTTATACATCTCCTTGTATACAGTGATATGGAGCATGCTGGTATAACCTGGGCATCTCCTGTATATAATTATATATGTACAGCTGGTATAACCTGGGTATCTCCTGTATATAATTATATATGTACAGCTGGTATAAGTTATACATCTTCTTGTATATAGTGACATGGAGTATGCTGGTATAACCTGGGTATCCCCTGTATATAATTATATATGTACAGCTGGTATAAGTTATACATCTTCTTGTATATAGTGATATGGAGCATGCTGGTATAACCTGGGCGTCTCCTGTATATAATTATATATGTACAGCTGGTATAAGTTATACATCTTCTTGTATACAGTGATATGGAGCATGCTGGTATAACCTGGGCATCTCCTGTATATAATTATATATGTACAGCTGGTATAAGTTATACATCTTCCTGTATATAGTGATATGGAGCATGCTGGTATAACCTGGGTATCTCCTGTATATAATTATATATGTACAGCCGGTATAAGTTATACATCTTCTTGTATATAGTGATATGGAGCATACTGGTATAACCTGGGTATCTCCTGTATATAATTATATATGTACAGCTGGTATAAGTTATACATCTTCCTGTATATAGTGATATGGAGCATGCTGGTAAACCCTGGGTATCTCCTGTATATAATTATATATGTATAGCTGGTATAAGTTATACATCTTCTTGTATATAGTGATATGGAGCATGCTGGTATAACCTGGGCATCTCCTGTATATAGTTATATATGCACAGCTGGTATAACCTGGGTATCTCCTGTATATAATTATATATGCACAGCTGGTATAAGTTATACGTCTTCTTGTATATAGTGATATGGAGCATGCTGGTATAACCTGGGCATCTCCTGTATATAATTATATATGTACAGCTGGTATAACCTGGGCATCTCCTGTATATAATTATATATGTACAGCTGGTATAAGTTATACATCTTCTTGTATATAGTGATATGGAGCATGCTGGTATAACCTGGGTATCTCCTGTATATAATTATATATGTACAGCTGGTATAAGTTATACGTCTTCTTGTATATAGTGATATGGAGCATGCTGGTATAACCTGGGTATCTCCTGTATATAATTATATATGCACAGCTGGTATAAGTTATACATCTTCTTGTATATAGTGATATGGAGCATGCTGGTATAACCTGGGTATCTCCTGTATATAATTATATATGTACAGCTGGTATAAGTTATACATCTTCTTGTATGTAGTGATATGGAGCATGCTGGAATAACCTGGGTATCTCCTGTATATAATTATATATGTACAGCTGGTATAAGTTATACATCTTCTTGTATATAGTGATATGGAGCATGCTGGTATAACCTGGGCATCTCCTGTATATAATTATATGCATACAGCTGTTATAAGTTATACATCTTCTTGTATATAGTAATATGGAGCATGCTGGTACAACCTGGGTATCTCCTGTATATAATTATGGGATTTTACTAAAGTATGACGTAAAGTCATGATTTTATTAAAGACACGGAGGCGAGTATTGCTTTAACCTTTCTTTACTTCTACCATAGCAGCAAAGAGAGAAAATGGTATACAAAAAAGAAACCATGGTAACAGACTCCTCCCCCTTATCCCAGTATATCCTTCCTTGTCTGTCTGAGCTCTTCCTCTTTCTTTGTGTCTCAAACAGCGCTGGTCAACCAGAACAACAGACGCCGAAACCACCGGGTAACGAAAAAAAACCCTTGAACTCGTCGGCTTGGACCGCCCCAACTGGACCTCCGACCGGAACTGTGTAACTCTAAAACATGAAGCCGTAAGCCTCTCAACCTAGGAAAAAAGGAAATAAGAGAAAAACCTTCTAAGAGCATAATCCAGTGCATTAGAAACATAGGATCCACTAGTTGGAAACACAGTAACAACATTAAAATTCTGACCATACGGTAAATCAACAAAACATACTTACGTCAAAAACCCCAAGGGGTGGGTCCAGGGAGGGCAATACTCGCCTCCGTGTCTTTAATAAAATCATGACTTTACGTCATACTTTAGTAAAATCCCATAATTTTATAACAAGACACGGAGGCTCCTATTGCTTGTTTAAAGCTGAGCCACTATAGAATCAAAAGCATGCGAAGCCGGTCGGAAATAAAACTCCCGGAAAGTGGAAGATCTGGACCAATCCGCCAATCTCATAACATCCTCCAAACGAGCCCCAGATAACGTCATGGACGTAGCTGTCGCACTGCGGACCGAATGTGCCGTGAAGATAGACGTATCAATCCCGGAAAGGGATAGAATCCACTTGACCCAGCGAGATAACGTAACACTGGTAACCGGAGCAAATGGGCTGCGAAACAAAATGAATAAGTGGGGGAGAGAAAGAGACCGCAGTGGACGGGTTCTGTCCTCATACTCGCGTAAGCACGCTACAGGACATAGCTGTGGAGAAGTCGGAAAACGGGGGTAAGAGACCGACCGGATACTGGTTTTCGTGCGACGGGAAATGTTAAAGTGGACCCCCTCCGGGGTGAAGGATCTGGCGTCCCAATCCAAAGCACGCACATCCGAAACTCTCTTACAGGAGATTAAACAGAACAAAGTGACCAATTTGGCCGATAACTGACGTAACGACAATAGCTCATTTGAGGGCCAACTGACTAGACATTGCAAGACATCCGACACATCCCAGGTAGACGAAAACCGTGGCCGAGGTGGTCGGGCCAAACGTGAACCCTTGAGTAAACGACAGACCAGGGGGTGTTGACCCGCTGGACGGCCGTCGAAACCGTTGTGTCTGGAGGAAATTGCTGACCTAAAGACATTGATGGTGCGGTAAGCCTTCCCTGCCTCAAAAAGTGAGGATAAAAGGCTAAGATGGAATTAACAGGGGCCGCAACGGGATCCAGAGTCCGGTCGACGCACCAGCGAGACCAAGAACCCCAGGCGGCTCGATAAGCCCGTCTCGTCCCGGGCGCCCAAGCGCAGTCCAATAAGAACCTAGCTGTTCCTGAAAGTCCAGCGCCTCCTCCTGGACTCCCGATATCTTGCAAGCTAGGAGGCGTAGCGACCCGTTCTGCAGGAGTGGGTGAACTTCTCCTGCAGGCCCTTGGAGTAGTGACACCTGCGTGGGAAGGAGAAACGGAAAATCCACTAGAAGTTCCAGGATCTGAGGGAACCAGGACTGGGTTCTCCAAAACGGAACAATCAGAACCAGGTTCGCCAACTGCTGACGAACCTGAAGGAGCACTCGTGGAATGAGCGCGAAGGGAGGGAATGCGTACATCAACGCTCCTCCCCAATGTTGAAGCAGAGCGTCCACTGCCTCCGCCAAGGGATCCGGCCTCCAGCTGAAAAACCTGGGCAGTTGGGTATTCAAACGGGAAGCGAAGAGGTCGACTGCAAAGGGACCCCACAGAGAATAAATAGCAGAAAAAAACGTCTCGTCTAACTTCCAGTCGCTGGAGTCCGATATGTAGCGAGAACTCCAGTCCGCCAGAGTGTTGTGAAGGCCTGGAAGGTACTCGGCCACCACAGAGATGTTCCTGTCGAGACAGAATTCCCAAAAATCCTTCGCCAAATGGGTCAGAACCACCGACCGTGTGCCACCCATACAATTGACGTACCTGACCGCAGATATATTGTCCATGCGGAGCCTGATGGCTGAGCTGACCACACCATTGGCAAAACTGCGAATGGCAAACGACCCTGCTAGGAGTTCCAGGGCGTTGATGTGAAGACCGCCCGTGGACACACCACTGCAATGTGCTCCCCATCCGTGCAGGCTCGCATCGGATTCTATGATCAGATCCGGTTGGGGACCCACGATCGCTCTGCCATTCCACACTGACAGGTTGTGGATCCACCATCTCATCTCGTCCGTCGTCTCGGCATCTAATGAGACCAAATCTGCGTAAGAGGCCCCCGACCGAAGGTGAGCAATTTTGAGGCGTTGCAACGCACGATAATGGAGGGGGGCTGGGAAAACGGCCTGTATTGAGGAGGCCAGAAGTCCGATTATCCTTGCCAAATGCCGCAACGACATCTGAGGTAGGCGTAGAGCATGCTTCAACTCCTTGCGGATAGCCTTGACTTTCGAGAGTGGAAGACTGAGGGATAATTCTTCCGAGTTCACCTGGAAACCCAAGAACTCTATGGATCTGGAGGGGGTCAAACAGGATTTCTCCTGGTTGACAATGAATCCCAAGTCGGAAACGAGCGTCACCGTCAAGTGGAGGTGTCTCAACAAGAGAGCCCGTGATTGGGCCATGATCAAGATATCGTCCAGGTAGACGATCAGACGAACACCTCTGCTGCGAAGCCAAGCCACCACTGGGCGCATGATCTTGGTAAAGCACCAGGGGGCGGAGGACAGGCCGAACGGAAGGCAGGTGAAGCGCCAGGCCTGACCGTTCCACAGGAACCGCAGCAGGTCTCTTGAAAAGGGGGACACTGGGACCGTGAGATAGGCGTCTTGGAGATCTATCTTGGCCAACCAATCGCCTGGAAGGAGCAGATCCCTCAAAAGATGGATGCCCTCCATCTTGAAATGTCGGTATTGTACAAAATTGTTCAGGGCTTTCAAATTGATCACCGGGCGCATCTGGCCCCCTTTCTTCTGCACCAGGAAAATACTGCTGATGACACCCCCACGATTCTCCGGTGCGCGTTCGATCGCGCCTTTCTGCAGAAGATCCGACAACTCCCTCTGAAATTGGGACCGTGCCGCATAGGACAGTGGTACCGTAGGGGGGGCTGGGATGGAGCTCGGATCGGCAATCAGATCTATTGTGAACCCCTGCACAGTAGAAAGGACCCATTGGTCTGAGGTTATGCCTGACCACACATGAGAAAAGAATCGGAGTCTGCCCCCGACTAAATGGTCTAAAAAAGGAGGGGGACGAAGAACATAACTTACCGAATGGTCGACGGGAGCCTGGATTCCCTCGGAAACCTCGTGACCTGAAGGGAGCGCCTCGTGAGGGAAAAAAGGACGGCTGATGTCTCTGATCCTGGAGGGATGCTCTATAATTAAAGGAGCCTCTGCCGGAACCTCTGGCATGAAAGTTGGAACGGCCGGACAGTCGGCCCCTAGCACTGCCGGCCCTGTTGGAAAAACGCCCTTGAAAGACTCGACGCATCGAAGTCTGGGCTTTATCAAGAGCCGTAAAAGCTCCTACATATTTCCCTAGCTCTTTAATAAAAGAGTCGCCAAAGAGCAACCCCTGGGCGTCCTTGCCCGCTTCAGTCAATGCCAAGTTCGAGAGCTTTGGCTCGATCTTAATTAGTATTGCCTTCCGCCTTTCAATGGCGAGCGAGGTATTGGTATTACCCGCTACGCATATGGCTCGCTGGGCCCAACCTCTCAATTCTATAGGGTCTACCTGGCTACCAGCCGCGATAGCGGACTCAGCCAAATCGAAAATCTTTGCTAAAGGACCTGTAATGTCCAGTAGCTTGTCTTGGACAGCCTTCAAGGCCGCGTCTAGCCCTTTACGGGGGTTAAACCCCGTCTTCGCCAGAAACTGGACCATCTTTGGATCCACTGATGGCGTCTCGCACACTTTGTGTGGTATTAAAGGACGAGGGCACTCCGCCCGCAACTTATTACGCGATTCCTTACTAAGCGGATTGCGTATGCGAGCCTCCATATACTGCGCCACATGTGTGGCGGGCATCCATTCCGCGGAGCGGGGATGATGCAGCTCCTCGGGGTTAAACAGCGGTTCCCCAGACGGATCCAATAAGAGATCCTCTGCTGATCCCTGTTGTAGTAACGGGGCTTCCGGGTCCAGATTACGAACCGGATCCACAGCAATATCCGCCAAATCGTCCTCCACCTCATCCGTCAATTCATAGACGTTGTCATGAGTCTCCTCCTCTGACTCCCTATCAGAGTCTGACCTAGGCTCAGGTAGAGACCTGGCAGTCTTCCATGCCCGCGTTTTTTCTGCCTGGCGGGTACAAGCTCGTTTACGCGACTGAAGCGCGTTGTCTTGGGATGGGGATGGCCCATCAATCTGAGGTGTTCTGGAGACAATAGGAGGTGGTCCTGGAGGTGGGACCAAAACCTGGGTAGTAGTAGCAGGGCGCGCCATAAGGGCCTGAGATATAGACTGGGTCAATGCAGCTGACATCGAACCCATGGCGGTTATAATGGCATTAGATATGGATCTTTGCAGTGCCACCTCATGGTCGTCCGGGTGGATGACCTCGGACCTCCTATCCTGCGCAGGGGAACCCTGATCTACTTGGGGGGCTTCACTAGGGGCCACAGAGGCAACGGAATTCTTTCTGACAGACATGGTGAAGTAGCAAAAGGCAGGGGTTAGTCACCCCGACCGGAGCAGCAAAAATAGCACTAGAGGAGAAAAGAGAAAAGGGGATAATGAAGCCAGGAATCATAGCCAGCTAGTGGGTAGACGAAATGGAATAAAACAGAACTTACAAGGCTCAAGAGCAGTGGAAAAAGACCGCCAGGAGATGCGCTGTGCAGAGCGGGATGTCCGGTGTGTGCAGAGCGGGGAAACGCACAGGGACGGCGAAATCTCGCGAGATCTCGCCGTCAGTAGCAGTCGAATGCGAAAAAATGCGAAAAATGCGAAAATATGCGAAAATATGCGAAAATATGCGAAAAAACGCGCGCGAAATCTCGAACTCGCGAGACTTCGGGCGGGAAGGAGAGGAAGAAGAAGCAGAAAGCGCGCGCAATGGCGGCGCAGTCTGAGGTAACGAGGGACAAGGATGACAGGGCAGAGAAACGGATCACACGGGGGGAAAGCGGGGAAGCCGCAAAAACTGTTATAAGGACAAACCCCTAGGCAGAACGGCCACAGAAGTACCTGAACGAAAAAACATATACATATATATACGTACCCTAGATAAATAAATATATATATATACAGGGGAAAAATATGTATCTACGATAAGAGTCTAATCAGAATCTAATAAAGAAACCGAACGAACCGATAATCCAAGCACATAAAAATACAAATATACCAGACCCTGAGCAATGCCACAGAGCTGGAGAGTACTTATCTGCCTGGTAGCAGCAAAGAAAGAGGAAGAGCTCAGACAGACAAGGAAGGATATACTGGGATAAGGGGGAGGAGTCTGTTACCATGGTTTCTTTTTTGTATACCATTTTCTCTCTTTGCTGCTATGGTAGAAGTAAAGAAAGGTTAAAGCAATAGGAGCCTCCGTGTCTTGTTATAAAATTATATATGTACAGCTGGTATAAGTTATACATCTTCTTGTATATAGTGATATGGAGCATGCTGGTATAACCTGGGTATCTCCTGTATATAATTATCTATGTACAGCTGGTATAAGTTATACATCTTCTTGTATATAGTGATATGGAGCATGCTGGTATAACCTGGGCATCTCCTGTATATAATTATATGTACAGCTGGTATAAGTTATACATCTTCTTGTATATAGTGATATGGAGCATGCTGGTATAACCTGGACATCTCCTGTATATAATGATATATGTACAGCTGGTATAAGTTATACATCTTCTTGTATATAGTGATATGGAGCATGCTGGTATAACCTGGGTATCTCCTGTATATAATTATATATGTACAGCTGGTATAAGTTATACATCATCTTGTATACAGTGATATGGACCATGCTGGTATAACCTGGGCATCTCCTGTATATAATGATATATGTACAGCTGGTATAAGTTATACATCTTCTTGTATACAGTGATATGGAGCATGCTGGTATAACCTGGGCATCTCCTGTATATAATTATATATGTACAGCTGGTATAAGTTATACATCTTCTTGTATATAGTGATATGGAGCATGCTGGTATAACCTGGGTATCTCCTGTATATAATTATATATGTACAGCTGGTATAACCTGGGCATCTCCTGTATATAATTTTATATGTACAGCTGGTATAAGTTATACATCTTCTTGTATATAGTGATATGGAGCATGCTGGTATAACCTGGGTATCTCCTGTATATAATTATATACCGTGGATATAAAAAGTCTACACACCCCTGTTAAAATATCAGGTTTCTGTGCTGTAAAAAAGATGAGACAAAGATAAATCATTTCAGAACTTTTTCCACCTTTAATGTGACCTATAAACTGTACAACTCAATTGAAAAACAAACTGAAATCTTTTAGGTGGAGGGAAGAAAAACTAAAAATAAAATAATATGGTTGCATAAGTGTGCACACCCTTAAACTCATACTTTGTTGAAGCACCTTTTGATTTTATTACAGCACTCAGTCTTTTTGGGTATGAGTCTATCAGCATGGCACATTTTGACTTGGCAAGATTTGCCCACTGTTTTTTGCAAAAACACTCCAAATCTGTCAGATTGTGAGGGCATCTCCTGGGCACAGCCTTCTTCAGATCACCCCACAGATTTTCAATCGGATTCAGGTCTGGGCTCTGGCTGGGCCATTCCAAAACTTTAATCTTCTTCTGGTGAAGCCATTCCTTTGTTGATTTGGATGTATGGTTTGAGTTGTTGTCATGCTGAAAGATGACATTCCTCTTCATGTTCAGCTTTCTAGCAGAAGCCTGAAGGTTTTGTGCCAATATTGACTGGTATTTGGAACTGTTCAAAATTCCCTCTAGCTTAACCCCTTCCCGACCTATGACGTACTACTACGTCATGGGAACCACAGTGTTCCCGCAATTTGACGTAATAGTACGTCATAGTGATCGCGCGGGCACCGGAGCGGTGCGCGCGTGATCACTGCAGGGGCCCGGCAGTCCGTGGTAGCCGGGCCCCTGCTGTTTCCGTTGACATCACAGTAAAATCCAATGTCGGCGGATTAACCCCTTCTATGCCGCGGTCCGAGTGATCGCATCGAGTCCCATCGCTGCTGTGGCGGGGACCCGATGCGACACAAAGCAGCCCGATGCCGTGCAAAGGCTGCCCAATGCCTTGCACGGCATCGGGAACTGCCTTCTACGGGAGCCGAAAAAAAATGTTATAATAAAAAACTGAGAAAAAAAAAACACATATTAGGCATCGCCGCGTCCGTAATGACCGGCTCTATAAATATATCACATGATCCACCCTGTCTGATAAACACCATAAAAATATAAATAATAAAAACGGTGTAAAAAAAAAAGCCATTTTTGTCACCTTACATGACTAAAATTGCAACAGCAAGTGAGCAAAAAGGCGTAAAATAGTACCAATCAGACCGTCATCTCATCCCGCAAAAAATGAGACACTACCTAAGAGAATCGGTCAAAAAATAAAAAAGCTATGGCTCTCAGACTATGGAGACATGGAAATATTATTATTTCAGTTTCAAAAATGCTATTATTGTGTAAAACTTAAATAAATAAGAAAAACTAGACATATTAGGTATTGCCACAAGCGTAACGACCTGCTCTATAAAAAAATTCACATGACCTAATCCCTCAGGTAAACGCTGTAAAAATAAAAAATATAAACGGTGCCAAAACATCCATTTTTCGTTTACCTTGCCTCACAAAAAACGTAATATAGAGCAGTTCAAAATCATATGTACCCCAAAATAGTACCAATAAAACTGTCACCTTATCCCGTAGTTTCCAAAATGTGGTCACTTTTTTGAGTTTCTACTGTAGGGGTGCATCAGGGGGGCTTCAAGTGGGACATGGCATCTAAAAACCAGTTCAGCTAAATTTGCCTTCCAAAAACCATATGGCGTTCCTTTCCTACTGCGTCATGCCTTGTGCCCGTACAGCAGTTTACGATCACATATGTGGGGTGTTTTTGTAAACCGCAGAATCAGGGTAATAAATATTGAGTTTTATTTGGCTGTTAACCCTTCCTTTGCTACTGGAAAAAAATTATTAAAATGTAAAATCTGCCAAAAAAGTGAAATTCTGAAATTTCATCTCCATTTTGCCATTAATTCTTGTGAAGCACCTAAAGGGTTAACATAGTTTGTAAAATCAGTTTTGTATATCTTGAGGTGTTTTAGTTTCTAAAATGGGGTCATTTTTGGGTGGTTTCTATCATGTAAGCCTCACAAAGTGCCTTCAGACCTGAACTGGTCCTTAAATAGTAGGTTTTGGAAATTTTCCAAAAAATGTCAAGATTTTCTTCAAAACTTTTAAAGCCTTGTAACTTCCCCAAAAAATAAAATGTCATTTTCAAAATGATCCAAACATGAAGTAGACATATGGGGAATGAAAAGTAATTACTATTTTTGAAGGTATTACTATCTATTATAAAACTAGAGAAATTGAAATTTGGAAATTTGCAATTTTTCAAAAGTTTTGGTAAATTTGGTATTTTTTATGAATAAAAATGATTTTCTTTACTCATTTTTACCACTGTCATGAAGTACGATATGTGACGAGAAAACAATCTCAGAATGGCCTGTATAAGTAAAAGCGTTTTAAAGTTATCACCACATAAAGTGACACATGTCAGATTTGCAAAAAATGGCCTGGGCAGGAAGGTGAAAACAGGCACGGGGTTGAAGGGGTTAACTAAGGCCCCAGTTCCAGCTGATGAAAAACATCCCCTTGGCATGATGCTGCCACCACCATGCTTCACTGTGGGGATGGGGTTCTTCTGGTGATGTGCAGTGTTGTTTTTGCGCCAAAAATTACTTTTGGAATTATGGCCAAAATGTTCAACCTTGGTTTCCTCAGACCATAACACCCTTTCCCACCTACTTTTGGGAGACTTCAGATGTGTTTTTGCAGAATGTAGCCTGGCTTGGATGTTTTTCTTGGTAAGAAAAGGCTTTCGTCTTGCCACTCTACCCCATAGCCCAGACATACGAAGAATACGGGAGATTGTTGTCACATGTACCACACAGCCAGGACTTGCCAGATATTCCTGCAGCTCCTCTAATGTTGCTGTAGGCCTCTTGGTCGCCTCCCAGACCAGTTTTCTTCTCGTCTTTTCATCAATTTTGGAGGGACGTCCAGTTCTTGGTAATGTCACTGTTGGGCCATATTTTCTCCACTTGATGATGACGGTCTCCACTGTGTTCCATGGTTTATCTAATGCCTTGGAAATTCTTTTGTCCCCTTCTCCTGACTGATACCTTCTAACGATGAGATCCCTCTGATGCTTTGGAAGCTCTCTGTGGACCATGGCTTCTGCTGTGGGAAGCGACTGAGAAAATTTCAGGAAAGACCTACTAGAGCAGCTGCACTTTATTTGGGGTTAATCAGAGGCCCTTTACATGATGGCCGGTGTATGCTGACTCCTATGTAACATGAATGTGAATGTGAGTGCTTAATTCTGAACACAGCTACATCCCCAGTTATAAGAGGGTGTGCACACTTATGCAACCACATTATTATTTTTTGTTTGTTTTCTTCCCTCCACCTAAAAGATTTCAGTTTGTTTTTCAATTGAGTGGTACAGTTTATAGGTCACATTAAAGGTGGAAAAAGTTCTGAAATGATTTATCTTTGTCGCATTTTTTTTACATCACAGAAACCTGACATTTTAACAGGGGTGTGTAGACTTTTTGTATCCACTGTATGTACAGCTCGTATAAGTTATACATCTTCTTGTATATTGTGATTTGCACCATACTGGTATAACCTGGGCTCTATTTTGTCATTCTGTTATTTTGGCCTTCAGACGTTTGCTTCCATCTTTTCCCCGCTATGATCTAAGCCCTTTTTGCGGTCACTTTGGGATCAGCAGTGATGGTTCTTCATTATAGAGGGGGCTCTGGATGGTCTTGGATCTCTTCCTCATCATGTGGTGACAGACCAGACTTGCGCTTTCCTCAATGAATGCTATAAATTTAGGTCTTTGCCCTCATTAAGTGGTGGTGGAGTGAATTACTTTGCTGACTTCACATCCCATGTTTTCATTGGAGTTTAATCTGTTATTAAATGCTGGCGAGAAGAAAATCCTGATTCAGCAAAAGGTGGGGACGACGGATATGAAAACGTTTCAGCCTCACTGTAACTCATTTCATGTTCCAGCCATATAACGCTTGCAGGTCGCGGCCAGAAAGAAGTCTGACATTTCCATCTGTATTGATCTCCTGGCAGAGGTCATATAGGTACACGTCTCTTATGAGGTCCTATGGCTATAAAACACGTAGTCCGGGGTATAGCTGTCACCTGGGGCAGTTATTGATTTTCTACATAGCCCTGTAGCTAAAAATGTCCCTCCAAGCATCTCTCTCTTTCCTAGTCCTGGTATTAGTCACCCACCTTTTTCAGAAAATAAATATGAACTGAACATAAAATGTCACATAGAAGTGCCGATATATACTGTAATTATATTCTTGTACATAGGAGGCAGTATTATAGCAGTTATATTCTTGTACATAGGAGGCAGTATTATAGTAGTTATATTCTTGTACATAGGAGCAGTATTATAGTAGTTACATTCTTGTACATAGGAGCAGTATTATAGTAGTTATATTCTTGTACATAGGAGCAGTATTATAGTAGTTATATTCTTGTACATAGGAGGCAGTATTATAGTAGTTATATTCTTGTACATAGGAGGCAGTATTATAGTAGTTATATTCTTGTACATAGGAGGCAGTATTATAGTAGTTATATTCTTGTACATAGGAGGCAGTATTATAGTAGTTATATTCCTGTACATAGGAGGCAGTATTATAGTAGTTATATTCTTGTACATAGGAGGCAGTATTATAGTAGTTATATTCCTGTACATAGGAGCAGTATTATAGTAGTTATATTCTTGTACACAGGAGCAGTATTATAGTAGTTACATGCTTGTACATAGGAGCAGTATTATAGTAGTTATATTCTTGTACATAAAAGGCAGTATTATAGTAGTTATATTCTTGTACATAGGAGGCAGTATTATAGTAGTTATATTCTTGTTAATAGGAGGCAGCATTATAGTAGTTATATTCTTGTACATAGGAGCAGTATTATAGTAGTTATATTCTTGTACATAGGAGCAGTATTATAGTAGTTATATTCTTGTACATAGGGGGCAGTATTATAGTAGTTATATTCTTGTACATAGGAGCAGTATTATAGTAGTTATATTCTTGTACATAGGAGCAGTATTATAGTAGTTATATTCTTGTACATAGGAGGCAGTATTATAGTAGTGATATTCTTGTACATAGGAGCAGTATTATAGTAGTTATATTCTTGTACATAGGAGCAGTATTATAGAAGTAATATTCTTGTACATAGGAGGCAATATTATAGTAGTTATATTCTTGTACATAGGAGGCAGTATTATAGTAGTTATATTCTTGTACATAGGAGGCAGTATTATAGTAGTGATATTCTTGTACATAGGAGCAGTATTATAGTAGTTATATTCTTGTACATAGGAGCAGTATTATAGTAGTTATACTCTTGTACATAGGAGGCAGTATTATAGTAGTTATATTCTTGTACATAGGGGCAGTATTATAGTAGTTATATTCTTGTACATAGGAGGCAGTATTATAGTAGTTATATTCTTGTACATAGGAGCAGTATTATAGTAGTTATATTCTTGTACATAGGGGCAGTATTATAGTAGTTATATTCTTGTACAGAGGAGGCAGTATTATAGTAGTTATATTCTTGTACATAGGGGCAGTATTATAGTAGTTATATTCTTGTACACAGGAGCAGTATTATAGCAGTTATATTCTTGTACATAGGAGCAGTATTATAGTAGTTATATTCTTGTACATAGGAGGCAGTATTATAGTAGTTATATTCTTATGCACAGGAGACAGTATTATAGTAGTTATATTCTTGTACATAGGAGGCAGTATTATAATGGTTATTTTATTTTATATAGGAGCAGTATTATAATAGTTATATTCTTGTACATAGGAGCAGTATTATAGTAGTTATATTCTTATGCACAGGAGACAGTATTATAGTAGTTATATTCTTGTACATAGGAGGCAATTTTTATTTGCATAAAACAAACATAAATACAGAAATACTTTTTCATCATTTTCCTCAAGAAAATAACAAGAATATTAACTGTAACTTGAAAGAAAATTTTAGCTAAAGCAGGAAAGAAAAAAAAAAAAAGAAGGGAAAATAAAATAAGAAAACAAACACAGTCACATCATTCAATTGAACCGTCAGTCAGAGGGACGTTCCTCCATAGTTTTAGGTTTTTCCCTTTTTCCTGACCTCTAATGACCGGATGAACCTGATTTCTGACATGATGAGGTTTATAGCTGTGGTATGTATATGGAATGGCTCGCTACAGATGGACACTTGGGTTCTGGTTTGCCAGTGGTAATATTTTATGATAGTGATTATCAGATATATGATCCCCCTCTTTAATGTTGAGATGTTACCCCATAAAGGATTTCTGTGTATTTTAGGGCCTGTAATGATGGGGGTTTTACCTTGGCTGCTATTTCATGCCAGATTTTCCGTCCACCCCACCACTCTGAGATAAAATGAAGCATAGTCTCCTCCTGCTGACAACCTAAGGGACACATGCGATCTGACACACTGAGGAATTTTAGTTTCCCACTGACAGTTTTCCCTGCAATGAGAGCTAGGCGATATCACAGAATTAGGGGGCAGCCTCGGCCCATTGAGAAACCTCAGACTATACTGTAAGGTTGTGGTTTAATAGTCTGTAGTACTAGTACTAGTGTAGGACTTTCTAAACAGTAGAAAGTCCTACATACTCTGGAGTATAGATCTTTCCTGGTTTTACTCTCAATGAAAGACTTGTCTATAGCCCATTTCTTCAGACATCTTATGCCATAGTCCAGAGACTGGGGGATTTAGTCACGAGTCAATTGGCCCTTCTTGAGACTGCCACCTCGCTTCCAAGATTCTGAAAAAGGTAATATCCAGTCCCTGCTATTCATCCACAGGGGATAGTTGTTTGAGTCCAGGTTATCAAAATTAACTTTTAAGGAGTCAAAGAACACCCTTGGATTTATCATATCCAGCCTACCCTCTCTCCTCTGTAGGTAGGTGATCCCTCTTTTTACTGGGTTCAACCTGTTTCCCCATTACAGCTGGAAGAACAGGTTAAAGAGCCTAGCCGGGAAAGACGACAGAGATGTACAAGAACACAGGGACCAGGTAAGTCTTCAACATAGTAACCCTTTCTCTATAGGTCAGCCTTTAGATTTTCTATCGCTGAACCTTTACATTTCAGGCACTAAACTTTTTCTTCCTATTTAGTTTGGCATTATCTTCCCTACCAAATTTAACCCCCAAGAATTTTAATAAGGGTGGAGGCCTTCGATAACTGTGGCAGATCAAAATCAGGGTCAGGCATCCATTGTCGAGAAAGCTTGACTCTTCTCAAGGTTGACCAGAGACCCTGAGGCCTCAGAGTATCTTCTGATGGCAGCAGATAACATCTCCACCTCACGAGACTCAGATATCACCAAAGTCACATCATCCGTGTAGGCAACAACATCCAGGGGCAAGCAATGGGGACCCCGCACCCCCTGAAAATCACACTCTAAGGCAAACACATACAGCAGTGGGCTTTATGGGCAACCCTGAAAGTGTCACCCTGCCAACCATTGATCAGAGGAAAGCTCTCTGGCTGAAAACTTTGTATAGAGAGGCAATCTACAAATTGTCCTGAATACCGTAGTTTGGAAAAGTGGCCCATATATACTCATGGTCTACTCTGTCAAAGGCTTTAGCCTGGTCCAGAC
Organism: Bufo gargarizans; assembly: GCF_014858855.1. Lineage (NCBI taxonomy): Eukaryota > Metazoa > Chordata > Amphibia > Anura > Bufonidae > Bufo > Bufo gargarizans. The sequence goes on along the minus strand of NW_025334080.1, from coordinate 409,109 downwards.
CTACAACATATCTCCCACACCTCAAAGCTTTACATCTCTCAAACATCTCCCTTATCGAGATGACTGCTCCAGAGATGTTCCGCCCTTTACCTATGCCAAACTGACAGCCTGCCAACAGTGCCCGGGACAAACAGACTAACACAGAGAACAGAATTATTGCCAAAAATCTTCAAGAGGGCAATCAGCCTCCAGTTCTTGATATCAGAAGTCTCTTTTCCTTTAGACAGGAGAATTAACGAGGACACCCTCATGATGAAGGCATCATGTGATGTTCTAGACAATTTCTGTATTCATCCATGAGGATTGGAGCTAAGAGGTCTCTGAACTTCTTATAAAATTCTGCAATAATACCATCTGGACCTGGTGCCTTCTTCAGATATAACTTATCAATCGCCTCTTTTATCTCCTCCACCGTTATTTCTGCTGTTAAAGGAGAAAAGTCCAAATCTCTAGTATCAGGTCCTGGAGTTGCCTCCAAGACTTGGGTCACTTTTTCCTTATCCAAAGCCTTCCTCTGAAACAAGTTAGTATAGTCGTATCTCACCACTCCCCGGATACCCTCCAGTGATTCTTGTAAAACACCCTGGGAGTCAGTGAGACCTGTGATCAGTTTTTTAGCCACACACTCACGGCAGTTCTCAAAGGGATCTGGAGCCCCTGAGGACCCATAATCCCGTTCAGCTAACAGGGAGGTGTAACTGCTGTACTGATACTGCCTTATCTCAGATTTCAGCCGGTCAATCCTTTGTTGGTCATCCCCACACGCCGATTCTTTGCGCAGTCTCAGATACTAGCCATACTTACTCTTCCCCCTCTTAATTGACAGTCTTTGTAAGAGGAATCGGATCTCCTTCTTGACATCCTCCCACCAGTCAGCCATGTTATCATAGAAATACACTCTGCCAAGTTGATTCTGAAAGAAAGAGTGAATGTATTCCTTGATAGAGTTAACAACTAAAAGACTAGAATTCAGTTTCCATAGCCGTCTACGAAGATCTGGATGCTTAGTGGCACCCAAACAAAAGTACAAGGCCAAATAATCAGAATAAGGTACTGTCTTTTCCCTTCTTTCACTGATAGTTTCAGTAGGACTCACCAGAGGCAGGTCTATCATACTACTGCGTCCTGCACACGTGTAACTGTATTTTGGGCTCCTACCACCCTGTACAAAAACATCAGACAGGCCGGCCTGCAGAATAATATTGTTTAGGACCCTACAGTCCCTACCACTAGGCCTGTCACTGGTTGTAGTGGTGACAAAGTCTCCAGCCATGATAACAGGAATAGAAGTGAATAAGTATGGCTTAATGTCCTTTTGCGTCCTTTTCCTAACTGTATGTGGCCCACGGAGTCTTCTACCTCGGATGGTAATCTCTAGCAGCAGGCACCTTCCCATCAAGACCTCCGTTAGTCTATGTACAATTACATCACGGATAGTAACCCCGGCATAAGGATCCAAAGACATCGACCAAAAGTATGGACCAGACTGCCATTCTCGATCTGCCTCTCGTATGAGATCTAAGGTGTTTAACGCTTGTCTCCTGCAAGAAAAACACATTGGCCTTGAGGTATCTCAGGTGTTTGTAGACAACATATCTGGTCCTTCTGACTCTAATGATGATCACATTACTGGTGACCACTTTAAGATGAAAGTCTGCCATCCAGAGAAGAAGAAGAAAAATAACCCCCATCATCATAAATCAGAGTCAGAGTTGTCTTGATGACTACCAGTTTCCATAACCCTTACAGACTGTGAGGTAGAGGTCTCCTTTTTGTGGGAGGATCCCCTCTTGGGTCGTCATCACATTCGGCCATCATACGCTTGAGCTCTCTCTCTCCATCTGACTCAGACAGTACACTGTATTTGTTCTTACAGTTACATCAGCCTGTCTGTCAACTCTCATTTTAGTAGGTTTTTGGACAGTGGTCCATGCACCCTTAAGCCTTCGGCTGGTCTTATCTTTTTTCTGTTTTTTAAGGTTTTTATTTTCCCCAGTGGTGGGTGCTAGGACAAGAGACAGACACTGGATGCTCTACAGGTTGCTCCACAACCTCCTTCTCAGTGTTACCTGCCTGTGGGTGGTCCGGCACAGTACCACTTATGGGTGGGGTTTCTGGTACTGTGTACAATGACCCTGACAATAACGCCTCCTTCTTCTGCTCCCCATCTGCCCCTTCCACCAAGTCCTCATCAGAGAGATCTCTCCAGATGTTATGCCACGCTTCTGGACAGTCTCTATGGGGGTGACCGATTTTACCACACAGTTTACACCTTATGTTCTGGCAGGTGGCGCTCACGTGGCCGATGTCCCCGCACAGGCCACACTCGCAACGTGACCTGATTTCCCACACTTGAAGCATAGCCTGGGCTGACCAGCATAGAAACAAACACCTTTCTCCCGGCCAATGAAGAAGGAATTAGGAAGGTGATGGGTGATGTTCTGGTGCTGGTGCTGGTGTAATGTAACCAGGACCCTCCACCTCCCGGTGCAGATTCCATCCTCAGCCCTGGTCTTGGTCAGGTTCGACTTGAGGTTACAATTCCTCTTGAGCCAGATGATAATATCCTGAGGGCTGACAGACTCATTCCAGAAAATGATGGTAACATTTACATTATCAGGCTTAGAGATGGTAATAAAGCTGAACTTATTCCACCCCCTCAATTTCTCTGACCCGGGTGTAGTGGGCCCAGAACCCGTCCAGATCAGACATGAGCTTAAAGCTAATATCATAGCACTGTCTGTCTGGGAGGTTTATTACTGTCAGGATGTTGGCTGTCAGGAAGCGCATCTGGTTAAACAACATGTCTCTGACCACACACCTTCTGTCAGGTAGATCTTCTTTTGCCCCTTTATGTCTAAAACTGACAACATTCCTTCTCTTAAAGGCCTGACCTGTGTATCTTGTGTTAGAGGGAAATGATGGTGAACCCCGACTCCAAGAATTCCCAGATGTCTTACCAGTACCAGTGTCCTGGGGGCAGTACTATAATAGTTATATTCTTGTACATAGGCAGTATTATAGTAGTTATATTCTTGTACATAGGAGGCAGTATTATAGTAGTTATATTCTTATACATAGGAGCAGTACTATAGTAGTTATATTCTTGTACATAGGAGGCAGTATTATAGTAGTTATATTCTTGTACATAGGAGCAGTATTATAGTAGTTATATTCTTGTACATAGGAGTAGTATTATAGTAGTTATATTCTTGTACATCGGAGCAGTATTATAGTAGTTATGGTCTTGTACATCGGAGCAGTATTATAGTAGTTATATTCTTGTACATAGGAGCAGTATTATAGTAGTTATAGTCTTGTACATCGGAGCAGTATTATAGTAGTTATGGTCTTGTACATCGGAGCAGTATTGTAGTAGTTATATTCTTGTACATAGGAGCAGTATTATAGTAGTTATATTCTTGTACATAGGAGCAGTATTGTAGTAGTTATATTCTTGTACATAGGAGCAGTATTATAGTAGTTATATTCTTGTACATAGGAGCAGTATTGTAGTAGTTATATTCTTGTACATAGGAGCAGTATTATAGTAGTTATATTCTTGTACATAGGAGGCAGTATTATAGTAGTTATATTCTTGTACATAGGGGCAGTATTATAATAGTTATATTCTTGTACATAGGAGGCTGTATTATAGTAGTTATATTCTTGTACATAGGAGGCAGTATTATAGTAGTTATATTCCTGTACATAGGAGGCAGTATTATAGCAGTTATATTCTTGTACATAGGAGGCAGTATTATAGTAGCTATAGTCTTGTACATAGGAGCAGTATTATAGCAGTTATATTCTTGTACATAGGAGTAGTATTATAGTAGTTATATTCTTGTACATCGGAGCAGTATTATAGTAGTTATATTCCTGTACATAGGAGCAGTATTATAGTAGTTATATTCTTGTACATCGGAGCAGTATTATAGTAGTTATGGTCTTGTACATCGGAGCAGTATTGTAGTAGTTATATTATTTCACATAGGAGGCAGTTTTATAGTAGTTATATTTGTGTACATAGGAACATTTATCTCGTCACTTGTAGGTTTTGGAAATAACAGATTTTGTCTGTATGAGACAAGCTTTTGGTTTCATGCATCAATTGTTGCTGCCAAGAAGATGTGTGTTTTCTACTGGAAAGTCGCCATGTCTCTTTATTTGTCTGTGATCTTATCTCAGAGGCTTGGCATGTATTCAGTGCTGAGGTAGATTCATTGACAACATGGGGCTATTAGTGTAGCTCAGAATTTCAATCTATATCTCCTTCACCGCCTGGCATTGTGATTTATCTAAAAACCAAATTCACTCACCACCCATACTGGGTCTACTGATTGCCCTGTTCTCCTCATTTCCTTGGCATATAATATCACCTTTCTGCTATGGAAGATTTTTTTATGGGCCCATATTCCTCTTCGGATTACACAGGGATTTTAGGGAAGTTAATTTTAGACTTGATAGGATTTACAGCAAAATTTCAGCCTACGATCAGTGCCAGACAGTGGACATCTTGAATAGATTATGCTCCCAGCAATACCAGTTAACTAGGTGAATAATGTCTTTTTGGCACTTGAGGTAAGAGGAAACTGCGTTGAAGCTTCTGGAGAGCTCCTGAATTACATCCTTGCCGGATTTAAGGGTTATTTTATCCTCTGCCACGTTGCCTTGGAAAAAGGAAAAAAAAAATCTCTTTAACAAAGGGAACCCAGTATTTGGCAGGTCTCTTTATGGTGGGGATGGTCAGGGCAGCTGATGTTTCGAATTACATTGTGGTCACTAAGACTGGGAAGTAACTCCATCTGAATACTAATGATTATCTAGTTATGGCGACGGCTCCTTTCATTGAGACATTCGCTCATGTATCTGTCTATGCCTTCATGTCCTCTATGACTTGAGAGATGCCCAACATTAGAGCCTTGTGTGTCTTAGGCTACCGGATGCAACATAAATACTTATATATCGGTATCATTGGGAGTCGGTCACAGTAGCCTCATGTGATGTCAACCTAGTAATATCTAGTTAGCGATTTTTTCCAAATAGCCTATTAGTCCTCAGATTGGAAACTTGAATTTCCTTCGGCCACCACTTCAAAGGGGTTATTTTTATTACTAGGCTCATCTTATGTGGAAGAGCAACCTTCAGCATCAAAACATATTTGTGATGTCTTATGATCTCTTAATACCAGGTTGATGCCTAAACATGTTTGTGTCAGTTTCCTTCCTTTACCCATAATTTTATTTCAATTAAAGAAACTTCCTTTAAAGGGGTTGTTCCACGAAAAATATTCTACAGTTTTTAACTCAGCACCTAGATCTGAATACTTTTGTAATTGTATGTAATTAGAAATTTAGTATAGCCATTGAGTTATTCAATAAAATCTGTCTCTATAGTGCCACCTGATGTTAGTTATTTTCCTACTTTCTCTGGCCACCTCACTCGAGGTGGATACACATGTTCAGTTACTTCCTTCAATTGCCACCAGCTGCAGCAGAAAAAGACATTCCCTGAGAAAGGGCATGAGCGATGAGCTGCCATCTTGAAATAAATCCAGTAGAACAATAGGACCTATGAATGAGGAGATCTCTGGATCCATGTGAGGCACAGGTCCAGTTCTAGCTTAATTATAAAGCGACTGCCATGTAGTAGATTATGGAGCTTCATCTATGTTAAAGAAAGTTACATTTTCTTGACGGAGTGAAAAATATTGATTTAATTTATGTTGATTTTACATCAGTCTTTCAGTTTCTAAAAAAGTGCCCCCTACTGGGAACCTTGCCTAATGAAAACACTTACCTGAACACCCTTAATTATCCCATACCTATTGTGAGCTGGACAAGGTATCCAGGTAGACATGATGCTACAGATATCCACATTTCTTGGACATAAAATTAAAAGGAACATTATGATCAAGTCTTCCTCTGACACCAGTTCAAAAAAAGCAAACAAATATGAAAGGACTTTGTCACCATTCATTACTTCTAAGAAAGATTCTTTGTGATCGCCGGTGTTAACCGTGGACTTTGACCATAACGACTGCTAAGGAGCTTCACATAGTAACCGGCGTGAACAGAATTCTAAAAAGCTCCTCGCCTCCTCCATTGTCAGCAGTCTATGGATTGGTGGTCTATTGAAAGTATCTCACCATTGTGTGGAGGCCAATTCACCCTGCCCTCGGCTGTTTCTTTACACAAAGCAAGGCTATGGGAATGCTTGGGAAGAAAATAGTTTTTGTAAGGAAATACTACTACTTCTTCAATATCTTCTTATGATGAATATACAAGGGGCAATAACCCTCAAAGAAACACTCATGCCAGGTCAAAATATCCATTGTTGACCCCATGGTGGAGACCAATAATGACTGAGCTTTAATATTAAAATATAGTGGAATGGAAATGTAGTATTAGATTTTTTCATCTAGTTTTATCATGATGCATTATTTTAAAATGTTCACTTATGATGTTTTTCCTACAAAAGGAAGAGTTTCATTGTTACCTGTTTGTTAATTGGCAATTGAACTTTGTGTTGGGTAGGAGAAATAACACAAGGAACCTGCTCTTGATCTTCCCCTCCCATGTTCTCTTTTATCTTTGCTTAGTCTGATGTCATCCATTCGGACCCCATTCCAAGTTTTGCAATAGGAAACTACTGTATACCCCTCGTTGAACATGCAAGCAACCACATCATGAGTAAATTGTATGGACCAGGGAAGACTGAGCTGCCCATACCATACTGCCCCTTACCATAATGGCATCACATTATGTGAGATTGTCACACAAACTCTGGTGGAGTCACAGACGCTTCCAGTAGAGGTTTTACATTTTCTTGTAAGTAAGGTTAAAGGTGGGAGCTGTGGCTGTATAATCACTCATTCTACACTGCACCTAATGTCTTTGAAGACTTTAAGAGCTTTACACGATGCGCATAAAGCCTATAGTTACCTTCAAATTATATAGCACTCATGGTAAGCATAACTGAACACAATCTATGTAGTGCAGACTATTGTATAAAATGACTTCTAATGGGCCCAGTTCATTCTTTATGAGTCAAAAGATGGCAAATTGCCATCTATGTTGGAGGAGCCCACCAAGGGATAAATAAGCATGGCATGGCCGACTTTTTGGATTTATGATGGGAGTTATGAAAAGCCTATAGCTACCTTTGAATTGTGTAGTGTTCATGGTAAGACTAGCCAAACCCAATTTGTGTTGAAGGTTGTACATACTATTGTAGGAAAATACTTCTACTGGGCCTAGCAGATTCCTTACGGTCATGGCAAGAGCAGATAGACAACGTGGCTGCTTTCCACCTATGTTCAAGAAGCCCAACCAAGGGAAAAGAATAGCACGGCCAACTTTTTGTACCTTGTGTTTGGAGTGATGAGAAGCAAGTACCTTTTTTCACAAGGTCAGTTGTCATAGTTACATAGTACAGATGAAAAAAGACATAAGTCCATCATGTCCAACCAAGGGATGTGTGGTGATATGAATTTTAGGAAAGGGGAGTGAGACCCAAATTTCTACACATTTTTATAAGTACAGTGATCCCTCCGGATACAATGGATTCAGGATACAATATTTTTAACATACAATGGTCTTTTCTGACCCATCGTAAATTGAAACTAGATTCAACATACAATGCCTCAGACTCAGATCCAACCAATCAAGGCAACTTTCCTGGTAAAATAGCAGTATTAGTTGATCGCTAGCAGCTATTTCTGACTGTGATATGTAAGGACTTGTTTTATTTGTCTTAGTTATCTGCTTATTTGTCTTAAATCTTTATTTTCTCTTATTTCTCTTGGATGACATTTTTGGGGCTTTGGAACCGATTACTGTGACTGCGTCATGAGGTAGACTATACCATAGATGTTCTGTTCTAACAGTAAAGAAGCTTTGATGCCGCTGGAGACTGAACTTTTTCTTCTCCAGACGTAGACAATGCCCCCTTATCTTTTTAAGGGATTTTGCGTGGAACAGCTTTTCACTATTTTTTTGGTATGGCCCATTTATATATTTGTTTAGGTTAATCATGCCCCCCCCTTCCCCTTAGACGTCTCTTCTGAAGACTAAATAAATGTTATTGTTTTAATCTTTCCTTATAACTAAGACCCTCAATGCCCCTTTCAGGTTAGTCACCCTCCTTTGTACTTTTTTCAGCTCCAGGGCATCCTTTCTATGGACTGGTCCCCAGAACTGAACTGTATATTTCAGATGAGGCTGCATCAAAGCTTTGTAAGGTGGTAATATTACATCCCTGCCTTGCGAGTCAATGCATATTTTAACACATGATAGGCAGCATGGTGGCTCAGTGGTTAGAACTGGCGCATTGTAGTGCTAGGATCCTAGAATTGAATTATACCATGGTCAATATCTGCATGAAATTTGTATGGTCTTCACAAATTTGCATGGGTTTCCTGCAAAACTCCTAAGACATAATGATAGGGAACTAAGATTGTGAGCTCCATTGGAGATGAGAATAACTGTAAAGTGCTGCAGAGTATGTCAGTACTATATTAGTGAGTTAAATAAATATCCTGCCTTAGAAGCAGCTGATTGACATTGTGGTGTTATTTAGTCTATGATCTAGAAGGACACCCAAATCCTTCTCTACAAATGGCTCTCCCAGTGTTACATCACCTAGGACATATAAAGCACAGAGATTATTACTACCAAGATGCAGAACTTTACATTTATCCGCATTGAACCTCATTTGCCAAGTTGATGCCCAATCACTCAGAGTGTCCAAGTCAGCTTGTAGTATATGGACATCTTCCATAGACTGCACAGTACTACACAGCTTAGTGTCATCTGCAAAAATAGAAATGGTGCTATTAATCCCGTCCTCGATATCATTAATAAATAAATAAGTTAAATATTGGGGGACCCAGGACCGAACCTTGGGGTACACCACTTATAATCACTTATAATCAGAACAGCTTTACTTATGTGAAATAGTACATGTATTGATGTCCATTGTGTCCTGGATAATGTAATGTTTACCAATGAGTATTTCTGTTACCTACAGGCTGAAATGAAGTTATACTTGTTGCTCCTCTTCCTGTGGGGTCTCACCGCACAAGCTTTAACATCGGACACTGACAGAGGTTCAAGTTAAGTTTTGTCTCCTCTCATTTCAGTAAATTAAGTCATCAATATTATCATAGGGGTCACAAAGAAGAATCCTCATTATAAAGGTCTCCCCAACAGGCCATAGGTAGAAAATATACATAAAATATATATATATATATATATATATATATATATATATGTATAAAATGTATTACATTTCTTACATGTGGGCTTTCTGTAGTGACTTTTGAAGTTCCAACCATGGTCAGCCATTTTGAAGGCTATGGAGAGCTATGTTTGATCACCACCTAGTCAACCCTTTCGCATACATTTGCAGACTGTTTTCTTTCTTTTCACTTCCCTTCTCTCTCATTCTAAAGCTGGCCATACACATTAGTTAGAAGTTGGTTGATGTTTGAACAACAGCTGAACAAACATCTGGTAGATGTTCTTTTCGTAGACATGGCCATACACATTTTAGTCTACAATGACCATTAAGGTTGATCAAATTAGCCATACACGTTCAATGAATCTGGAAGATGGTTGAAAGATCTTTCTGGCAAAGTTCTTTCAAAGGAATACCTTTTGTCCACAAAAGATCTATCTTTGAGCAAAAGATCTTTCGTCCCACTATCAAACAAAAATATTCAACATGGCCAACTTCTTTTCTGATGATAATGGTCTGCTAAAATGATGTTCATAGTTAGATTTCGCCTGATGAACGATAGTTTTGGTTGAAAGCGTCCCTTTTGATCAATTTTAGACTAATGTGTATGGCCACCTTAGAAGGAGACTTTCATACAATGAGGTTGGACTACCCACGTGACCTAACACGCACACATTTTTTTTAGTTCACGCATGGTAGGAGCAGCCTGGAGGAAAGATGAAGAAAGCTGAATCAGTATCTTGATTCATACAGTAAAAGTACATCGAGTGAAGGTCACAGTTATATGTAGTGTGTTACAATGTCTTTGATGAAAAAATGAATAGTAATTCAGCTCATGGAGACCAGAATGAGTCATCTCAATATTTTTACAATGGTTCTCACTAATATATTTTACAGCTGTGAAGGATCACACAGTTAACTCTTAAATCCAGTGACTGTTTAATGTTATGTGATTGGTCTAATGCCTTGATCTAATAAAGGGTGATGATGTATTTACCATTCTGCTTGCTGACCCCCCCCCCCCCCCGCTTAACATCTTGAAAGGGAAGGACCCAATAGTAACAACCATGATCATGGGTCCCTCTTCTTCTGAGTTTTAACCAATCCAGTGAAAATATATATTCATTCTCGTCCATTGAGCATGGGGCTCCAAAACATGGCTGCCTGCATGGTATGTATGCTCATCATGATCATATGGCTAATACTGGGCCCTTGGAGAGAGGTGATCCAGCCATGGTCTTTTAATCCCTTTTGTTTTTATTAACCACAATTGAGGCTATTATAATTTTAGCTTTGGAGACCCCTCTCCTATATGTACACCACTTAGTGCAATGTCCAGAATATTCGCAATACACCACAGCTTGCCATGCTTTTCACAGATGAAGAACCAGCATCGGCCAGCTATCAACAGTATATTAGAACTGTGAATACAGCTCTGGTTGTTTCTGGAAAATACTACAAATAATTCAGGATTACTACAACAAAAAGTTACCCAACCTCCGATGTAGAGTTAAATGGTAAAATGGGTAGAACTTTGAAAGAGAAATAACAGGTTAATAAAACTGATGTTCTTGTTCGCAGTCTGGAAGACTCTGGAATGTTCTGCTTTGATGTCTTGGCCTGGTTTTATGTCAGGATGACAGGTCTACTTTAATGGTGGTTTTATAATTGAAGAAAGCCAACATGAGCAGTGACCCAGATTTTCCAAATTCCCCTTTTTTTGCTGAAAAATGAGGTGTCTCAATTTTCTGTGTGGTATAATGTACATTGTGGTGGCCAAGTGTGGTTTGGCATGATACATTGCCATCTTTCTTGAGTTAATACCATACTCTTTTCCTGTCTAGAGAATTACAAGAGCTTGAAAGTAAAGATTGAAAATTCTACCACCAAAGCTGTCCTGTCTGGCACACTCACCATCCCATGCCATATCACCTACCACTCAGAACCAGAAGACGTTGGCATTGGGCGCCGAGCTGTCTTGACCACACCTCGAGTAAAGTGGACCTTTATCTCCAATGGTAAAGAAGAGGAGATCCTAGTGGCCAGGGGCCACAAAGTGAAGATCAGTGAGGGGTACAAATCTCGAGCCTCTCTTCCTGAATACTCAGCTTCAGCATATGATGTCACATTAGTCCTACGGGAGCTGATACGCAATGACTCAGGGATTTACCGATGTCATGTACAACATGGAATCGAGGATGACTACGCCATGGTGGAGGTCAAGATCAAAGGTGGGTTCTTGATCTAATATTTATTGTAAATATAGTCAAGGAAGATCATAGCCCATGGTTCCTTCTATCAAGTTGGTATCTGCCTCATAAGGGTTAGATGTACTTGATGAATCTTTCACAGTCTTACGATGCATGTGTAGAAAAGGTGAACTTTTATGTCTACTCCTTCACTTATTTATTAAGAGATCAAAAATAGGTGAGGGATATCTGTCAGTAGTCACCTTCATATCAGTTTGCTCCATATAAAATATTTTTTGTAGGATATTTCTATTTCAAACAAACCACTGTACTCCAATCTGAGTTATTCCTTAAGGAAAATATGCCTCTTCCATTGGTGGTGGGTCATAGGTTTGGCCACAGTATCATCAACATTGGAGGAGCTCACAAATTTTTTTTTGCAGTTGCCATAGCTATTTCATAATCTCAGATTATATCTAATCAGTGTCCATTGTGCAACTGGAGTACATAAACTGTCCTTATGGCTGCTTCAAGACCCAACAGAAAGAGGACCCAATTGAAATTTGGTGACTTCCTTTATTTTAATGGTTGGTCTTATCTCGAGTCAGGATTGTCTCTCCACAGCTCCTACAATGTTAGCAAACAAAGGTATTGTGAATTAGTCTAAGGACCCAGACTGTAGATGGGGGCTACTTTGCACAATGCCTTTTGTTACATAAGTCCCCAGCAATAAGTTGATCACAGGTTGCCCAAGGACTCCCAGTGATAAACTGTAACCTGTAGGTGAACACAGTAAAAAGTGTTCAGTTTTCCTGCAGCACCACCACAGGTGAAATGAAGTATTGCACATTGTCCTTTGAAATCCATGGGGCATTCGTCTGATTGATGGATGTTATAAGTCCTCCAGAGTAAGAGAAGCTCTTTTACGTCACTCTCAAGTCTGGTAAGAGGTGAGGGTTAAACATATCGGGAATGCGCCATCCTTCAACGTAATAACACTAAGTGCTATTGTATGTTATCATTGTTTACAGAAAAATAATCTGGGTCTCTATCATTTTCAGGTGTGGTGTTCCTCTATCGAGAAGGAACCAATCGGTACACTTACACTTTCACCATGGCCCAGGAAGCATGTGCAAGAATCAAGGCCCACATAGCCACCGCTGACCAGCTCTTGGCTGCTTACCATGGAGGTTTTGAACAGTGTGATGCTGGTTGGATCGCAGATCAAACCGTCAGGTAAAGCAATTTTCTAATAAGGTTTTTTTTCAGATTCAAACTCTTTTCAACAAGGTCAAACGTACTTGACTTTTCACCTCATAGATACCCCATACACACTCCACGAGAGGGCTGCTATGGAGACATGGATGGGTTTCCCGGGGTTCGGAACTATGGAGTACTGGATCCTGATGACATGTATGATGTTTACTGCTATGCAGAAGACCTTAAAGGTAATTTTGAAGATTTATGTGGAACTTAAAATGATCTTTAATTGATGGAGAGTCAGTGTGGTCCACTTTTTATTTCCATATTTATCACTTATTTAGAATTTACACTTTAACTATCTAAGGCTACAGCATTGTGTTTTGCAGTTTTGAGCAGGCAAACTCAGGTAAGGCTCCATTCACACGTCCGCAGTGTATTGCGGATCTGCAATACACCCGGCCGGCACCCCCATAGAACTGCCTATTCTTGTCCGCAATTGCAGACAAGAATAGGACATGTTATATTTTATCCTGGAGCCGCGGACAGGAAGATCGGGGGCGCCCTCCGGAAATGCGGATGTGGAGAACACATAGTGTGCTCTCCGCATCTCTTCTGGCCCCACAGAGAATAAATTGGTCCGCAGTTGTTCCGCAAAATTGCGGAATGGATGCGGACCTGTGAATGGAGCCTAAAAGTCAGGAAATGAAAGCATTTATCTAATTGCTATGGGCATCTCCCTAGTTAATACACGTGCAGCCCACTATTTCCATAAACTTTGGGGGTCATTTAATAAGACCGGCGGCCTCTATAGCTGGTATGGATCCACCGAAGTTATGTAGAGGCGCCAGCCTCTACATAACTTTAACGCATCCACCGCCACTTCTAAATGTAAGACAGCTTCCTAGTTATCTTACATTAAGACCATTTTATGTGTCTTAACCAGCCACGCCATGCCAGCCCACTTCCCCACCCACGTCATGCCTACTTTTTTAGACCTGACGTGAGCATTGAAAAGTCACAGATTGTGCCGCAAAGGATGTTAGCGCCACAATCTGCTCCAGAAATACGCCTAACCTTCTTGCGACAAATTTTCAGTTCTCCCATATAACTTTGCATACTAGCCATCTTTCTAAGAGGAAACCACCCCTCTAGAAGACCATTTTCAATATGATTATTGGTGGTTTTCTCAGACAGTTTCATGATACCTGTAAAGCATCCCAAAAACTGTGCCTTGTTAATGCCAATGTCTGATAAAGAATTTACCACCAAACTCCTTTTTACTGAATGAATTCTAGCCTTCCACTTTGCCCCCATACCTTTCTTTACAGTTTCTTAAAATTAAATCTGTGCTATATACACATAAGAACCAATATACTTGTTGACTTTCGCTCTGCCCTTTCATTGTAGGTCAAGTATTTCTTAGTTCATCACCAAACAAATTCACCCTGGTGGAAGCTAGAGAACATTGTAAGACCCTGGGTACTGAGATAGCAACAACAGGTCAACTCTATTCTGCGTGGAGTGAAGGACTGGACCAGTGCAACCCAGGCTGGTTGGCTGATGGAAGTGTCCGATACCCTATTGTGACACCGAGAGAAAGGTGTGGTGGTAACGCCACTGGAGTGAAAACTATCTTTCTGTTCCGTAACCAGACCGGTTTTCCCAACTCCCAAGAAAAATATGATGTGTACTGTTTCAGAGGTAAAGACATACAATATACAGAAAAATAGATCAGGAGAAAGCAACCAAAACTATAATGCATTGATGCCTTCAACACATACCTTGAATATTGACCATTATAATATATAATCATACATGATTAATTCATTTTTTATTCATTTAAGTTATATTTCTGACAAGTTTATGGGCGAAGTTTAATGCACAGTGTTGCTAAACTTTACAATGTTCTCTTATATTTCAGGCAAAGACACCTTGCTAACACACGATCCTCCAGTCCCTAGAGACCGAGATGTTATTACAGTAACAGAAAGTTTTGAAGAACTAAAGTTTCCTGATGTAAAAGCTGAAAATGAAGCTCAAGGGTTAGTGCACTCCATACCACTAGATGAGACTCATCTGACAAAAACAAGTCAAGAAGATAAGAACACAACTGTTCTCAAAGACGAACAAGAGTCTCCACCATCTCCACCACACCCAACATCTCAAACTCACGAAAGCATTGTCAGTGATGAAGAAGACCTATCTCCTGCATTTGCAAGTTTTCCACCTTATGAAGACCATTCTGATGACAATGAAGAATCTACAATAGGTTACACCATTAATATGCCCATTTTACAAAGTTCTCAAGGTACATATTTATAGCAAGCACCAAATTTCCATAGCTCTGACCACAAACATTGTATGCAGGACTTCTGTAAGGGAAGGTGCACATTGATGATGGCTTGCCCCACATGGCCATATATTAACAGTTCTGTCATGTTAAACAAACTAAAGCGCTCCATACGCATTAGCTTAATGTTTTCCTAACCACCAATTTCAGCAGGACTAGATTAAAAATGAATGGGGTCCTCCTGACTGTGCCCTGATGGCAAATGGGGAAAGAAGGATCGGAAAGTTGTATGTCAATATGCCCAATCTTTTTGTTCTTAAGGAGATATGCTGCTACCAGACATCTGGCAGCAGCGTATTCATTTCTCGCCATTCAGAGTACATGCACAAGCCAGGCCGAGCAAGCATTTGTATGTGAGTGACAGGAGAGAAAACTATTGGCCAAGCACTCAGTCAACAAATAGCAAATATACATGGTCAGTTTTAGTCTTTCCATAGAAGGGAAAATGGCTTGAACCCTAAAATAAAATGCTAAAAACTTGGAACAGAAAAATAGAGATATGATATGTTGGTGAGGTTACTCTTTGTTGGGTGAGCCTATGATAACACTAGGTATATTGCTTTTATTTTGGCAGAGACCAAGGTTGGGTTGGTCCCAGAGGATACTTCTTCTGAGTCAACCAGAAGAACAGTGGAAGGACCTGTTCTACCGACTGCAGGTGACTCCATCTTAAGTGTAATAATTGTGAGCACACATGCAGAGAATTTCTATGACAACTTTACTGGCTCGGCACAGGAACCTGGAGTTGCTGTGTCAGAATCAGCAAACTACTATCACACTGATGAAAACCCAGATCCTACACAGTTTCCCAAAAGAGAAAATGAAACGGATGCAAACATTGAGAAAGAAACAGATCAAGGAGATGAGTATAACATAACTAAGGCAGATGATAGTTCTGTCATGTCAACCATATTCCCCTCTACCCTAAAGGTTGAAGTAAGTCATACAGATACTGAAAAGAATTTAGCTGAATTGTATGATAATCAAGCTATTGACACAACATCACAAACCACTGCCATATACATGTTCCCCACTGTACATCCATCCACTGACCATTTTGAAGGATCTGGACAAGAAGATCAATCAGCGTTTTCAGGAGGACTCATTCATTCACAGACAACCCAAGGTTCAGTGGTGGAACTAGCTTCTGGTTACTATTTTAGTGCTACTCAAGATCCCATAAAAGATGTCCATGACTTAGACTCAAATCTGGATCCCAAAACACCCATACCACCTTCTTCACAGCCAAAACTTGACAACAGTTCTAAATTATCTTGGGAAGACGGAAGTGGAGATGTTACAGAGTCCACATGGATTACATTGAATAGTGGTTCCACTGTCAACACAAATATTACTCAAAAACATAAAACCAATGTAACTGTAGAGAAAGACGGCCAACACAACACAACCCATACACCTATGCTTCTCACACAAGGTTTATACGGCTCAAAAGAAACTTCATCTGCGCCAGTTTCTCACCTTTTAAGTCCCAATATGTCTCGTGTCCAGTCAATCATTACGGATATAAGAGAGCAGACAACGATAATAGGCACAGTGGAGAATACCAAAGATTTAGAGTCCAAAACAGATGTATCTCCCACCTTTACAACTTTCACTTCATCACCCAACAATCCCAGGAACTCTTCACATCATAATTTAGAGAAGACCATTCCACCTACTGCGTCCCTGAGCCCGTCAGATCCTCTGCCTGCAGTCCCAACCGAGAAAGCTATTGTGGGATCCTCCATTAATTTTTCAGGTAACCACCTGCATATCTGCACGGCTGTTACTCTTTCGGTGGTCTACTACATCACCAATGCCTTAAGATGAATCTTCTACTTCTACCTCTGTGCTTTGTCCTTTCACTGTCTCATTAGAATCTGTGAACCTCTGTCAGCAGCCTGATCTATGTGGGTCCAACCAGTCTGATCATTCGAGAGCTTGCATTGTTTTTGTTGACTTCTATGAAGTATTTTTATGATTGTTTCCATGAAAAAAATAAACCAAATTAAATGCTTTTCTTAGAATTAAAGCACTTGATTCAGGTCATAACTTTCCTTATTCCTTTATTTCCTTTCTGGTGTCTTCTTTATGTGTGTGTGTCTATCTGATTCTTTCACTAACACCTTCTTTATGGCATTTTAAATCAATAGTTAATCAACACAGACAATTTCATATAGTAATGGAATTCCAAGAGTTTCACTTGAATTTTCACGGCCAATTTTAGCTTATATAGGTTAATGCTTTTGATCAAAAATGTCTTTACTTTTGTTCTGTCCAACTGGTGGTTACTTGTAGTAATGTCTCAGCAGGCGCATGGCCCACTGGGTAAAGCTTAGAAGTTAAACACAGTGGATCTGGACAAAAACTGGACAATTAAGGTTGAGATACACTGCACATTGATATTCACCATGGGCAATTAATAAGCCGTGGTGATCACCACATTGGCTGGATGCATGAGATATCAAAGACCCTAAGTATCAAACATTTGCCTTCTCTGTGATAAGTTTGGCCCAAAGTGGTGATAAGTTGAGGGATAATAGATGAGGAAAACCCAGATTTACTGTAGGAAATTTTTTGGAGCTACAATGAAATCAACTGTGGAGCTCTGAGTTCTAAGTAACTTCTTATGTTTGACCAAAGGCAATTCCGCCTGACTACTCCATACACATTGAGCGTGCAAGGGGAGAGAGGAATCTGTTACTTCCAGAGACTTCAAGTAGTAGCCAGAACTGAAATTCAACACGCCTGATCCTAAGTTGCCTCCAAATATCATCCGTCAAGAGAGATCTGGCACACCTCCATACACATAAAATATTTGGCCAGTTCTAGACGACTATGCTCGTATGGGTATGGGCAACTTCAGAGGCCTATTAAGAAGATACCAGAACCACCTACTCCCAGAATGAACTCCTTTGGAACTGGTTGGATTTTTTCATAACTGGGATCTCCAGGGATCTCGGCCTATTCCAAAGTGGTGATGTTTCTAAAAAGCACTGTTCCTGGTGCTAGTATTTGGTAGTAATTGAAAATCATGAACTTTTATTGTATCTTCTTACTTACCTGAATTTTAGAGGATAACTAAAAATAGAATTCCCTTTCCCAAAATGATTTTTAGAATATGCATTCTACTAACACTTTATCAGACAACTTTACCTAATCTTTTATGCTTCTGTGCATAACTTTACTGATGTCATCAACGATGACATATTCTTTAGATATAGTATAATTAGTTCATTTTTGAGCAAATCAGTAGTTTCCTATTTGTACCTATTGTACCTTGTGTTGTAGATATCTGCTACCCCAACCCATGTGAAAATGGAGGAACCTGCATTGATGAAGACGATGGTGAATTTCGCTGTTTGTGTTTGCCAGGCTATTTTGGAAAAGTCTGTCATATAAGTGAGTGAAGAGGGAGCTATTTATCTCTTTGTCAATATTACAATATAATTCATGTGTCTCATACATACAGACATTCAAACTGCCAGGCGACCTTCTGGAATGTATGGGCTCCATAACTCTAAATAGTCAGGAACTCTATGACATTCTCACGATTTGCCCCAGTGTGTAGGACAGACGGAACAGGGTAAAGGATTTTTTTTGTAAAATGTGGGACGCTATGAGGAGAATGTAAGGGATACAATATCAAACAGAGCAGTGAATAGTGGGTCACCTGTAGCAAAGCAATTGACAGGACAGTGTGGTCGCTACTCATTTTTCTAGGCTCCTGACAGCAGTGCCCCATCTATAGTACCATAAGGGTGCTCATGTCATTATGTAGGAACATCCACTAACCATTGAGATTTTTAGGCATGTTATATACAATAGCAATGGCTTTAAATAAAAAGAGGACCGCCTTGGGACCTTACCCGAAGCCACAAAATATTAAACATTTTTAAGTAGTAGAAAACTACATTAAAGCACATATCTTTTCAGGTCAAATGATAAATCATAAGTGAGAGAAAGTGAAACGATTCAAGGCAGAGCAAAAACTTGGGTCCATCAAGTATGCAAAATAGCTTGCCACCATAAATAAGAAAATTGTCTATCTAGTGCAACATTTAGGTGGCTATACTCTAGAGGCCCTTTTACATGGGCCAATAAGCAAGAATGAACATTCATAGGAACATTTGTTCGACTGATCATTGGGCCAACTAAACACCCCACTGATGTAATCACAAAAACAATCATTTGTCATCTGCACATTTCCAACCATTATTTTTTCCCTATGTAGTTTGCATCGGACTGTGGGAAGTACCTTGAAATGAACACCGATAGACTTGTTATATGGTTTGTCGGCCCTCGTTTTGGCCCTACATCGGGCCATATGAAAGAATGCTAAGTCAAAACAAAGAAAGCTTTTGTCCTTCTGGAAGAGAGATTTTTTTTACCTACTTCTCATTCTCTAGAGACGAGCTGAAGTATCAGTCTTTTCAGTATTCAGCATTAGACCTGCTTCTGTCCTGCTCAGTTTGTATTCTTTTCAACCCAAGTACTCATACTTCCATGGCAATTCCCTTTTGGAAGCCAACCCTATTATAGTTCAATCCCAAGATTAGTTAACTAGATGACATTAGAGAAAGGGGTGGTCGCTAATATATAATAGGAACCATCGAAGAGTCCAGAAAGATTTCTCTGTACAATTGCTAAACATCTACCTTTGTCCTCCTGATCCAATGTCAATATCTCTGGTTAGATGTAGATAAATGTCTTGAGGATTGGGACACGTTCCAAGGATTCTGCTACAAGCATTTCTATGATCGTAAAAGGTGGGAAGAAGCTGAAACCCACTGCCGAGAATATGGCGGTCATCTCGTAAGCATTGTGACCCCTGAAGAACAAGACTTTGTGAACAGTAAGTATAGAAAATTACCGTGTATTAATGGGCTCCAAACAGGATACCTGCCACCTCGAAAGTCAACTAATTTGCCCTAAAAAACTTCTGATTCTAATTCTCTCCTCTCCAAAGACTTATTATATAGCACTCGACAAAACAAGAACACAGTGCTACATCACTTAGCAACAGCACTATCTCTCAAGCAAAGTTCTTCTCCTCCAATAAGTCAGGCATACTTTCTCTTCATGTTACTAAGCATATTCTTTTACCTACTGGCCTCAAAGGAAGTCAAGTAGGAATGCTCAAAAGCTAGCTTATAGAGTCCAACAAGCTTGCAATTTGCATGAAGCCAATTAAAGTGTATATTTGGTTAATGAGCTTCAACTTCCATCATGCTTAGGTCACTCCCAGTACAAAAAAACAGTATCTAGAGTCATAGCCTTTTGGTTCAAAAGATGGAGATGACTGAATTGATATGTCAGTTGCATGTCAAACACTTAAACATGTCGAAGTAAGAATTCAGTCATTGGCATGCAAAACACCAACAGATTCAGAATGTTTTTGAATTGATAGGTTGGAGTTACATCCTTGCATTGTTCTCCTGCAGCAGATCATCCTTAAAGCAAAAATAACATCTCAACATTGACCTAGTTGGGGTGTCTTGGGATGTCATGCCAACATGGCAGGTTTGTAGAAGCCAGCTGCTGATTTGCTGATATTTTTGATGCCTTATATTTATATTAGTTATGTCGTGTTACTCAGGTACACACGGTCAGCAGAATTAGTAGGTACCATGCCACACAGAAGAAAGTAGTAATTTAAAATTTCAGAAGATCCAGAATTTATATCTCCAGAACTTCTGCATCATAAGGAAGATTATCACGTTAAGGCAAGAAATTAACTATACTAAACAGAAACCTGATGGCCTATATCGTGCCTACATGTCATTCTGTTTGATAAGTTATCTTCATAGAAAAGATGAAAGATCCACCATTACCACTTGGATAAGACATTGGGGGTTTCCTTGTACTGTATACTTGTGTTTATTATAGATGTATGCATTTCTGCTTTACACCTTTACCAAACACTTTAGTAACACATAGGACACTTATGTAATTTGGTGCGGTCTACTTCATTTCTGAAAGAGTCCAAAGAGCCTGATGGATGGGTAAGTGAAACATTTTCCTTAAAACACAGACCAACCTTTATCCAACCCTATGTTTCAATCCAATAGGGCTATTTGAGGGAAGTTTTACTTTATTTTCTGACCCTATTTTCCTCAAGCTCATTACTGGAGCTCTCATGACTTTTAACTTCCACTCAATCCTAGTTTCAGCTGGTAGAACCAGCTAGTAGAACATTTCCATAGCTTGGAGACTCTGATACTGAACTTTTTTGAGATGCACTATTGTGTACAATGTAGAATTCAATGAACTTAATGTCAGTTAGGTAGTGGAGACTCGGGATTCAGGAGGTTTTCAGGACTGTTGAGGCCCTAAAATTATAGGAATCTATGAAACCTCATCTTAAACTTACCTACATAAAGAAAAATGTGTGGTCCCTTAAAGAAAAGAAAGTAGAGTTGTGATATGGTATTTATTGTCCCACAATTATATATATATTTTTAATTTTACTGTAGATCAGTATAAGGACTTCCAATGGACAGGCCTCAATGATCGGACGATAGAAGGCGACTTTCAGTGGTCAGATGGGAACCCACTGGTAAGTCATATATAGTGTCCTGCACATATAAAAATTCACAGTAGACAAATTATTTTAAACTTCAGGTTTTTGCTTCCACTTGCCTATCAACCTTCAATTTTTGATATTTCATTAATCTCATAGACCCAACACATCCATCCAGTTGCATAGCTCTAGGTATCCTTAGCCTATGCTAGACTAAAACCACTAAGAAGTCAACTTTAGACTATCCTATCAAAACTTCCACAACTGTACCTCATACATATGCACAAAATGCAGTATTATAACGCTTGAACATTTCCACTTTTTTTTTCCTATAGCTTTTTGAAAATTGGAACCAAGGACAACCTGACAGCTACTTTCTCTCCGGTGAAGACTGTGTGGTCATGGGTTGGCATGATGGAGGTCTCTGGAGTGATGTTCCATGCAACTACCATCTTCCATACACCTGTAAAATGGGCCTGGGTAAGATTGACAAAAAATTTGTCGCCATCCTAACTATGTCCCATAATGGAAGGGGAGTGTTTTATGGCATCACATGTCAATGTTTGTTCTAGTGTCTTGTGGTCCTCCACCCGAAGTTGTTAATGCTTCTATATACGGCCGTCCCAAAAAGAAATACCCTATAAGTTCTGTGGTAGGATATCGTTGCGATGATGGCTTTGTGAAACGGAATTTACCCATCATCAAGTGCCAGTTAGATGGAGTATGGGAAGAACCACAGATAAATTGCTTGCCCGGTAAGAAGACAGAAAGACCACCTACCTAAAAGATGATAGGACTGTGTCACATGAGGCCATTTGGAGTTGCTAAGATGGCTGTACACCGTGTGTAATCAAAACCATATGTGTGATGTGTTATTAGCTGCCTTCTCAGCTACCCTAGGGAAAATCTAAACAACTGTAGTTTAAGATGGCCTAACTGATTGGAATCTCCACTTCATGGGCATGTAGGTATATGTTTGAAGCAGACACATACCTAAATATCTAGTTTAACACCACTACACTCAGCCATAGCTATGGGTGGCTTATCAGAAATGGGCCAAAGGTGCTGAGCACCATGGGTATCTAAGCCAACAACTTATTCTGACTTGGCTAGGTTAGATGTAGGTCCAGGGCAGCAATATCCTTGCCCCATGTGAAGGAAACTATAGCTAGAGCTCTGGAAATATAGATCTGGAGTAGGTTGGTTGGTTATACTGCAGACACACTAGCCAAGGAAACACCTCGAAGATGAACCCAATTTTCTCATCGGGCCGTCCTTCCATGGTGTACGCCACCACTTACACAGAATATATTTTTATCCTTCCCATTTTCATTCACTCTCTGTCCTTCTGTTTTTTTGCAGCACTTCAATGATGTGGCCACATCTCAAGATCCTAACCAGTCTGCATCTTGAAAATAAAGTCATACCATGGTGGCCAAATTTCACAGGCTCAATGGCTCCTAAACGAGGCAACATTTGGCCAACATACCACTAAAGCAGAGTCACAGGGAGGTGCTATATACAATTAGACTGTGGCCTGCCCCATCCAGTGCTGGTTGACCCCTACCACAAGTATTTTCCACCCCTTTGTTGCCTATTTTCCACAGCAACCAGGCTAAGTAAATATTCTTACTCTGTCTATCCTAAAGAAAGTAATTCTTCAAATATATACCACTCAGGTAGCTCCACTTTTTAAATTATGTCCTAGTTTGAACAACAGGTTGAGAAAATTATTTTCACTTTTGATCCATTTTATACTATAGTCACATCCAGTGAAACTCAGATATTCTGCTGGGTATCCGTAGAGACATAAGACAGGTCCCGTGACCTAACAATTTAGCTAAAAGTGCCTCATTATCATCTGAGCTCCCACAATCCACTGTGTTCAAAATTTAGAACTTCGTTTTGGATGTTAATAGAGAAGAAAACGTTGCCATTAAACTGTGGATTCCTGTTCTAAAATGGTAGACAAAGGGGAAGATTCCCTCTCCAATGTATAAAAACTGTATAAATGGACAATTTATATATACTTGTGACCATTTAGGTTCATACCGTCATATAAGCTCAGATCACGGTGGCCAAACAGACACAGCGACAATGACCTGATCCAAGCTCCACACCATCACAGAGTCTGTTCTCGCCCTTTAATCAGATCAGATCTGGATCCAGAATGATAGATACATCCCATAGGCAACTGTACGTAAAAACACACTGCAGATTTGGATGTTTAGTGGGGGGAAAGTCTGATTAGTGTAAACTGGAAGCAATTACTAATTATTGAAGATGTCTGATCTTTTTGTTGAAATAAAAGAAAATGAAGTGATTTATTACCTTCTTTTTTTATACTATAAAAATATGTTTAAAGAGAGGACAAAATCCCTCCCTATTGCACAAATTCTGAGAGCTATATTCTTAACAAAATTTATTTTTATTCAAAGAATAAGGCATATCATTTGATCACATTCCATCGTAGAATTAATGGTAAGGCATAACCACAAATCGTCTATGGACGTGACCACAATTGCATGTCAGTGCAACACATGTTGTACAAAATGAGACATCAAATGTGACAGACAATAAAAATCAAATATAACACAAATAAGAGGAAAAGAGAGGGGAAGGAAGGGGACGGGAGGGGGGGGGGGGGGGGGAGGGTTGGGGGAGTTTTCCCAACTCCGTCAAGGAAACTTCCTATATGTCTTCCAGGGTGACCAGATTTTCAAAAAGCGGGAACGCGTGCAAGATTCCCAATGGGCCAGCTCTTCGAATCTGTAGATCTGATCCACCTTATCCCTCCACATCGAAAAAGTAGGAGGTTCATTATCCTTCCAAAGCAGCGGGATGAGCAGTCTCGCCGCCATGATAAGCATAGTGGGAAGATCAGATCTACAGGCGGACAGCGAGTCATTAGGGCACCAAAGCAGGATCAGTTTAGGATCCAGCTTAACCTGCTTAGCACACACCTCATTTATCAGAGCTTCTATACTAGACCAGAAAGTTTTAATCTTTTCACAGTGCCACCAAATGTGTGACAGAGAGCCTTTGTCTTTTTTACACCTCCAGCACTCACTTGGAAAGTCTGCATTAAGCCTATGCAAGAACTCTGGGGATTTGTACCATCTTGTAAGCAGCTTATACGAGTTTTCTTGTATCTTAATACAGCGGCTAAAGCCATGAGAGTGTGTAAGGACAAAAGCCATTTCCGGGTCCGTAAGGTGGATGGACAATTCCCTTTCCCATGAAGCCAGGATATGTAGCTCAGGGGGGGAAGCCAAAAGTAACTCCTTATATATGGTAGACAGCGGTTTAGGGATCCTACGAGTGTCTGATAACCTCCTAACCAGCCAAGAGGGGGGTCCAGAGGTGGTGGGGGGCGGTAGCTTAATCAACTTAATCTCCTTCTGCAGGGCGAAACTCTGTAGGAAGGGAGCTTTTTTGACTTTAGGGTCATTCAAGACCGTGGACCAATCCAGGGTCCCATTTGGGGACCGAATCTCACTTAAAGGGATCTCAGCCAAAAGAGGCCAGATACCTGAGGGCTTTTCGGCTTCCGGATGGACAAAAAACTGCAAAGAGGAGAGTGGAGTACCCGGTATGGGGAACTCAAGTGCTCTATCCTTAAACTGCTTGGCCCACTCAACCAACATACTCTTCCATAGGGGTGGCAAAGAGGAACTACCCGGAGAACAAGGGGACAGCCCCCAGAGAATCCGCTTCATTCTGGTGGAAAGCAGAGAGCGCTCAAGACACACATATGGAGCACTATAAGCGTTATTAAGGAGGGATAGACCTCGAAATAGTTAAAAGGCCATATAGTAGGAACGCATGTCGGGCAGACCAAAGCCACCAAACCTCCTCTCTCTGGTCAACACTGAATATGCAATTCTTGAGGGTTTACTTCCCCACAAAAAGAGGGAGAAAACTCTGCGGATGTCTACAAAAAATTAGTGCGGCAACCAGATAGGCAAAACCTGCAAAAGGTACAAAAATTTAGGAGCTATAAAGGTCTTAAGGTAGTTCCTCTTGCCACACCAAGAAATAAACGGCAGTTTAATAGAGTTCAGCTGCTTCCTAACTGAGGATAATAAGGGGGCATAATTAAGAGCAAATAAGTCCTTTGCTTGAGCCGGGACATGCACCCCTAAGAATACTATGTCTTTTGTAGCCCAGTGAAAGGGGGTAGTATTCTGGAGAGCCTCTAACCGAATCTGGACAAGTAACATTAAGGGCCATTGACTTGCTATAGTTCATTTTAAAGTTTGACACATAGCCAAACTCCTCAAAAAGAGACAAAAGCCTAGGGAAAGATGTTTCGGGATTGGAGGTCATGATAAGTAGGTCATCAGCAAATGCGGCTGTCAAGTGTGTCCGAGAATTAATGGTCAGGCCCCTAACGGCAGGATCCTGCCGGATCTTACACAGAAAAGTCTCCATCACTATGACGAATAGAGATGGGGAAAGAGGACATCCCTGCCTCGTCCCATTGGATATGGAAAAGGAGGCAGAGAGTGTACCATTTATTTTGAGTTTGGCAGACGGGGTTGAGTACAGAGTGAAGATCGCAGATATAAACGAATCTGGGAAACCAAACCTCGACAGGGCCCGCGACATATAATGCCAACCGACCCTGTCGAAGGCCTTCTCCGCGTCCGTACTCAGCAAAGCCAGAGGCGTGGAGGAGCTTCTAGCCTAATCCATAAGATGGAGCAAACGTATTGTGTTTTCACAGCCCTGTCTGCCACGCACAAACCCCACTTGCTCGCTATCAATAAGATCCGCCAGGATCAGCTGTATGCGCTGCGCCAGAATCTTGGCCCACCACTTGACATCCGCATTTAGCAGTGAAATTGGGCGATAACTGCCACAGTGGAGGGGGTCTTTGTTTTCCTTATGGATTATAGTTATGTGGGCCTCTAACGTTTGGGGGGGGGGGGGGGGTAGAGAACCTCCAGACAGGGGGAAATTACAGAGTGCCTGAAAATGAGGAGTCAAAACGTCCTTGAAGGTCTTGTAATATGATATAGGGAGTCCATCCGGGCCTGGACTTTTACCTGAAGGTATGGAGGAAAGGACTTTGCCAATTTCCTCTCCTGATACAGGGGCGACTAGTTGGGAAGCTTGTAGGGGACTAACAGAGGGCAGCTTCAGAGTGGACAGGAACTCATCTGTGGCTTGCTCAATAGAGGCTGAACCAGGACGTTCTGGGGTGGGGAGATTATATAGATCTGCATAAAAAGCACTAAATGCTTTTGCTATGTCATGAGTCGACTTGTGCTTATTGCCTTTTGCATCTAGAATAGCAGGGATAAATGAATCCATGTGGCGTTGCTTAGCCATGGCAGACATTAGTTTATTCCCTTTGTTCCCATGGGCATAAGTTTTAAACTTGGAGCGGAATATAGGTTTCGCAGATTTGGCGTTAAGCAGGTTTTTCAGTTCCGTCCTGGCCTCCACCAATTGAGCAGCCACAGCCTGAGCCTGGATTTGCTTATAAGTCAGTTCAAGACTCGCTATGCGGGACAGCAGGTCATCTACAGACTTGGAGCGCTGTCTTTTAACATGCGAGCCTAGGGCTATCAATTCTCCTCTAACCACAGCCTTATGAGTCTCCCACAAGATGGAAGGAGAGGGAGGGGGGTCGCCCACTGCATTAAGAGAGAAGAATTCAGCTGCATTGGCAGGGTCGGAGATCAATGTGTCATTAAGACGCCATATTCTCTCTCGTTTAGGAAGAGCGGTCAGGGACACCCGGAGAAATACTGGGGCATGGTCAGAAAGCGTGATGTTCCCAATCCTCGTGTCTACCACCTGGGAAATATGGGGGGAGGATAAAAATAAGTAGTCCAGCCTATGGAAGGATTTTTTTTGCGTTAGAATTAAACGTGTAATCCCTACCAGAGGGATGCATAGTGCGCCACACATCAATAACCCGCAACTTCTTCAGCGCAGTCTTCAGACGGCGCAAAAGTTTGTGGGACAACTCAGACCTCTGAGAGGACGAGTCAAGGCCTGGCTCCATGGTTACATTAAAGTCACCTCCTAGTATAAGCATGCCCTCACTAAAAGCCTTTAGTTGCTCAAGAGTCCGAATGAGCCAGGGGATCTGACCCCTATTAGGGGCATATAAATTAGCCAGGGTAACAGGCGCGTCAGCGATGTGCCCCTTAACAAATAAGAAGCGACCATCAGTGTCCGCAAGGACAGCGGAGTGTTTGAAGGGTAGGCGCTTGTGGACGGCCACGCTGACACCCCTGCTAGCCGAGGCAAAAGAGCTATGAAACCAGTGCGGGAATGTGTTTGGGGACAACTTCGGGATTTTTCCTGATTTAAAATGAGTTTGTTGGAGGAACACAATTAAGACCTCATCTTTCTGTAACAATGAGAGCACCTGAGACCGCTTACATGGCTCGTTCAGACCCTTGGCATTCAGTGAGGCAACTACAACAGAGGCCATAGTAAAGACAGAGGAGGCCTGTCGGCCCAGAGCAAGAGGACATCCAGTCTGGAAAGCAACGGACGGAGCAAGGAGAAGGAGGCTACAAGGAAAGTCAAAAGAAAAATAAAAGACATAACAAATGAGACAGTAACACAATCCATGTAACAGAGAATGTCTCCCCATGGACAGGGAGCACGTGACCCCACCCAGCATCTGACATGATGGAGATCCTTTTTCATGGCGGCGGACAGCCGGGATCTAGTAACATAACTGACAATAATGCAGACATATAACCCCCGCACAACTAGCAGTGCAGTCAGTGCGCTAATACACAGCTTGTAACCTGCATCTCATGCAGGCAAGGTAGCAAGGTAAAGGGCCAAACCCAAAGCCCATGAGAACGTGGCAGTGGGCTACGACCTAAAGTAAGTCCATAACTGATGAACAAACGGGTAAACTACAACTCAGACAGAGCCAAACAGAGTTCCTTCGTCTTGAGACCTAGCAAAGTCCCAGAACATTGAACTCAGTGGAGAGTAAGCATAAGCGACTTCAGCGTCTCCCGGAACAAAGTCACGTATCAGGAGCTTGCGACCGGCCTTTTCCTTGTTTCCCAGCTCTGGATGGTGAAACTTGCTGCCACGAATCTACCCCCGGGGGGGGGGGGGGGGGGGAGGGCAGGGGATCCCCTTGATCAGCCGGCATCCACGAGGGAACTGTGATGGGTGCAATCCCAAGAGGGCCCCAAATAGCTTTCAGGTCACCCGGGGTCCGCACCGTATACTGCCTCCCATTTTTCAAGATGGCCAAACCGAAGGGATAGAGCCAACGGAATGGCGTAGCTGTGGCTTTAAGGGCCTCCAGGAGCGGCTTCACGATGCGCCTCTTGGCTAAGGTGGAGGGGGCCAGATACTGGAAGAATAGGACTGGGGTCTCACCATACATGATGCGGTCGGCCTCCCTTCCCGCCTTAAGCAGTGCAGCAGTGTCCACATAGCTTAGGATGCCGCATACTACATCCCGCGGCGGCTCACTGGGTTTCGGTTTGGGCCTCAAGGCCCTGTGAATGCGCTCAATCACAATCGGAGCTGCTCTCTCAGCTTCCAGCAGGGAGGAGAAGATTTCACATGCGACTGAATGAAGCGCGTCAATCGCAATATTTTCGGGTAAGCCGCGGATGCGAATATTTCGCCGCCGGCTCCGGTTCTCTCGATCTTCTATGCGCGACAGCGCGTCGTTTAGCAAATCTCTGTGGGTCTGCAGGGCTGCGCTGGTCTTACCCTCATGCACCAGGATGGCTTCCTTTGCTAACTACAGGGACTCCACACGATTCCCAATCTGTCGCAGGTCTCCTTTTATCTCCTCCAAGTCCTTTTTAAGAGGTGCAAGAGCAGACTCCAGGATGTCCCCGAGAACTGCTTTGGAGAGTGAGGAGCTTTTTCGCAGTGGTCTGCGATCGGAAACATCGGAGGCGCTTCCCGCCTCAGAGCCGTCCTCTGCTTCAGAGAGCTGCCGCGCCATCCGCTTCCGCAGCGGGAGTCCTGGACTGTTTCTTGAGGTATTTATCCATCTCCGGTTGCCTGGAACGGGCCCCTGTCGGCTCTGGTGTCTCAGGGTGACGGTCCTTGCCTGGTTTCCCCCATTGGCACCGAGTAAATAGCTAATAAAAGGGGTTATAATAGCTGCCAGGGAGAGGAGCTCAGGAACAAGCAGCCATTCAGCTCTGAGGTCAAGCTCTGCCCCTAAGAGCTATATTCTTGTACATAGGAACAGTACTATAGTAGTTATATTCTTTGCCAATTTTCTTTTTATTAAACATCAGCGAAATAGTACAAGAAGAAATAAATTGCTTCATCACAAGTACAGGTAATGTTTGGATAATCACATCATCAAACAGTAAGCACATGCATATCAACATTTGTGTAAAATAAAGACTTATATAAAATCATGTGACAGAAAGGATGTTAGGAACCAAACATTTGACAGGCGTCTGATATGGCCAAAAAGGTGATCCTAGGAATCACAATGACATGTAGACAAGGGCAGACAGCAGACAACATGTAGACTAACATATAGGGCACATGCAAGGGGGAAAGGAGGGGGGGGGGGGGTCGCTGTGAAAGAGTTGGAAAGCTCAGATGATCAAGCAAAGCCACGAAAAAGCTTCCAGGGTTGCCAGACCTTTAGGAATTTCTGTCGGTTTCCCATTTCCCAGGCCGCTAACTCTTCTAGGCGGTATACCTGGTCCACCTTATCCAACCATTCCACTTGTGACGGGGCTCTATCTGATTTCCATTTGAGCGGAACAAGTAGTCTCGCCGCCGTGAGTAGCATCGTGGGTAAATTAGATTTTGACGGGGTAAAGGTTTGGTTTGGGCACCAGAGTAGTACTAATTTAGGATCCAATACCAATGGACGTTGTGGAGAGCATACCTGGTTAATAGTATTTTCAACTTGGAGCCAGAAGGGGCGTATGTTATGACAGCTCCACCAAATGTGGGACAGTGATCCCGGTTCAGTGCCGCACCTCCAACACACATCAGGTATGGAAGGGTTTAATTTGTGAAGAAATACGGGCGTTTTATACCATCTGGTCGTGAGGTTGAAGGAGTTTTCCTGCACTATTACACAGCGTGAGAAGCCATGTGAGTTAGTTAGAATGGCTGCTTTTTCAGGAGCCGAAAATTTCATCGAAAGCTCCATTTCCCATGCAGTGAGATGCGACATGGTTGGCGGAGCGGCTGAGAGAAGGAGCTTGTACATTTTAGATAAAGCTTTTGAAGCAGGGAAGGGTTTCTTCAAGCCACGTTGGTGGAGTATTATGGGGGGGGGGCATCTCGAGTTTCTTAATGTCCTTACGGAAGCCTAGTATCTGCAGGAAAGACGCTTTATTCACTAGAGGTGCATTAAGTATGGACGACCAATCGAGCTCCCCGTTTTGGTTTCTAATACTATCAAGTGAGTGGTTATGAAGAAGTGACCAGATGCCTGAAGCATCAAGTATGTGTCTGTGGATATGTGCTTGCAACAAAGATAGAGGGAGACGAGTGTGCGGGAATCTCAGCTCTTTGGCAGAGAACAGCTTAGACCATTCCGCTAGTACCGCTTTCCACATATACAATATATTTGTGGAATTATGTAGGCAGGGGCGAACCCCCCATAAGGCGAGTTTTTCTCTGTAAGTAAGGGGTGGCGGCTTCCAGATGGGCGCAGATTGACGCCGGCTCCCCAGCTAGTATGTCCAATCCCCTGATCACTTGGGTGGCCTTGTAATAAAGGCGAATATCTGGCAGTCCAAACCCCCCAAACCTCCTTTCCCTTGTTAGGGTCGAGTAGGCTACTCTAGCTTTTTTACACTTCCAAACGAAGGAGGAGAAGATTCTTTTGATATCATTAAAATAGGAATTTGGCAGCCAGATAGGTAACGTTTGTATGAGATAAATGAATTTGGGGACAATGTAGGCCTTTAAATAGTTTTTTCTGCCCATCCATGAGACAAATGGGAGTTTCACTGATTGTAGGTGCTGACGTATGTATTTCAGGAGCGGGGCGTAGTTTAAGCTGAATAGATCAGTTGGGTTGGCCGAGATATGAACGCCGAGATACTGTATGGAGTGCGGGGCCCATGTGAATGGGTTGGTACATTGGAGTTCTACATTTCGAGGGCACGTTATGTTAAGCACTTGTGATTTACTGTAATTTATCTTGAAATTGGACAAAAAACCAAATTCTTCAAAAATTCTCACTAGTTCTGGGAAGGAGGTTGTGGGGTTGGATGTTAGAACAAGCAGATCGTCCGCAAAGGCCGCTGCGACATGGGTGTGTTTATTCACGTTGAGTCCAGAAATCTTAGGATTTTGACGAATCTTGCATAATAGGGTCTCCAGTACAATTATAAATAGCACCGGAGACAGGGGGCACCCTTGTCTGGTTCCGTTGGCGATGGAGAAGGGGGGGGGGAAAGAGAGCCATTAACCCGGACCCTGGCCGAGGGGGCCGAATAGAGAGTCAATACTGCACTGATTAACTGTGGGGAGAAGCCAAACCTTGACATGGCGGTGGACATGAAATGCCAGCTTACCCTATCAAAGGCCTTCTCTGCATCAGTACTTAAAAGTGCTAAAGGGCAATGTTTTGATCTGGCCCAGACAATCAGATGCAGCAAGCGCTTGGTGTTCTCGTTACCCTGTCTACCGTGGACGAACCCTACTTGTTCCCTATTAATGATGTCTGGAAGGACCGATTTGAGTCGGGTCGCTAGTATCTTCGCCCACCATTTGATATCTGTGTTCAGGAGGGAAATTGGTCTGTAATTTCCACATGACGTGGGGTCTTTGTTTGGTTTTCGGTATTATGGTGATGTGTGCTTCCAGCGCCTGAGGAGGGAGGGTTCCCCCGGTCAAGAGGTGGTTACACAGGTCTCTAAAGTGCGGTGCTAAAATATCTATGAATGTCTTGTAATAGACAATGGAATAGCCATCAGGGTCTGGACTTTTGCCCGAGGGGATCGATGCAAGAACTGCACGTAGTTCGGTATCCGTTATTGGGGCTGTCAGAGCTGACGCTTTATCACTGGGCAGAACTGGAAGTAGCAATGACTCAAGGAATTTATCCGTCGCTGCCTTAATTTCAGCAGCCGACGTCTGGTTAGGGGAAGGGAGGTTATAAAGCTCGGCATAGAAGTCACAGAACGCTTTGGCTATCTCTGGCGTGGCTTTAAGCTGTTTACCGTCTGAGGTTTTAATGGAGGATATACGAGAGGTGTCTAGTTGCTTTTTAGCTAGAGCTGTCATTAATCTGTTCCCCTTATTACCGTGCGCATAAGCTCGGAATTTGGAGCGCATGAGGAGCTTGGCAGAAGTTAAGTTTAATAGATTCTTTAGGTTTGAGCGGGCTTCTGAAAGTTCATTTAGGACGGCTTGGGCCTGACTTCTTTTATGGGAGAGCTCTAGCTTTGAGATGCGATCAAGTAGATTAGACAACGCTAAAGTGCGCTGTTTTTTGGTGAATGCTCCCAGAGATATCAGATCACCCCTGATTTTGGCCTTATGCGCCTCCCAAACAATGGATGGGGAAGGAGCTGATGGTCCCACAGTATTAGTTGTAAAGTACTCAGAGATGGCTTTTGCGATTTTGGCTTTATGATTGGCATCAGCGAGGAGAGTCTCGTTCAGCCTCCAGACACGTTCCCTAGAGGGGAGATCTGAGATATGAAGATGCAAGAAGATCGGAGCATGGTCTGAGATAGTGATGCTACCTATGGACGTCTTTGATACTCTGTGAATCTGGGCCGAAGACAGGAACAGGTAATCGAGTCTTTGATAAGACGCTTGCGCGGAGGAATAGAACGTATAATCTTTCTCAACCGGATTTAGAGTACGCCAGACATCTACTACTCCTACTCTCTTCAGGTGTTGTTTAAGGTTCTTTAACAGCTTGTGAGAAAGGGCCGAGCGACCGGTCGAGGAATCAAGATCCGGTTCCAGGGTGGCATTAAAGTCTCCCCCTAAAATTACTATACCCTCTTGAAAAGAGGATAATTGTGTCAGGGTTTGAGTTAACCAGGGGACTTGCCCTCTGTTTGGGGCATATAGGTTAGCAAGTGTCACTGGGTTATCCGCCACTAAACCTTTTACGAAAATGTAGCGCCCATCTGGATCCACCACCGTCGCTAAATGTTTAAAGGATAGTTGTTTATGAATGGCAACACTCACCCCCCTACTAGCAGAGGAGAATGGACAGTGAAACCAGTGCGAGTATCTAGTAGAAGAGAGATTGGGCACCTTACCGGATTTGAAGTGTGTTTCCTGCAGATATATGATAGACGCCTTTTCTTTCTGAAGCAGAGACAGTACCTGGGCTCTCTTGCAAGGTTCATTGAGTCCCTTTACGTTGTACGATGCCACCACAACAGCCATTTCGTGCGAATTCGACTCTCAGGTGGGGAGCAGTCTACGTAGCCGTGGTCGATCTCTCTGGAGCTATGGGATTGGGACGAAAGAGGGGGGGGGGGGGGTACCACGAGGACACACAAGACACAGACAACAAAGAAAGACACCAAAAACACACACAAGGATCTTCAGTATCTAGAAAAACAGGAGTAAATCCCAACGATTTTGGGATATAGTAGGGGAGGTAGGAAATCCCTCACGTATGGAATAAGATGAGCAGGATGTGTGACCTACTCTGCTGAGGACACACTATCAATAGGGATAGAATCCCTTTAGGTGTTAATAGAAGGGGGGGGGGGGAGTGGGATAATACCACAAAAGTGCCTAGACATGACGAACACCTCGTCACCGCCAAGTGTCATATAATAACAGATGCACAAAACATGAACAGAAGTAACGTTTGTGAAACGCAAGATCAATATATTCATTAACTGGTAACACATGAAATATAGAGCCCTGGGAGGCGAGAGAAAGATCAGAGCAGGACAGCCTTCTCTACCCATACCTAGGAGATATAGCTAAGTTACACCATATTGCATAGACATGGTATTTAGTTAGTGCAGAAACGCACCACCACAATATATACAGAAGGGGCCCCCGGTCACAGAACTCTAACAGGAGAGGCTATGTAAGTAATGCGCCCTGTTTGAGCGCTGCTGTTAATGAACATTAACTAAACCCAGTAGAGAAGGGGCAACAGGAGGGTGGTCTTCTATTTAGGGGGAACCATAACTATTAACTCTATAAGTCCCGGCAATATAACTCACAGGAGGCCCGAACGGCAGCAGGTTCATTTATAA
Organism: Bufo gargarizans; assembly: GCF_014858855.1. Lineage (NCBI taxonomy): Eukaryota > Metazoa > Chordata > Amphibia > Anura > Bufonidae > Bufo > Bufo gargarizans. The sequence goes on along the minus strand of NW_025334080.1, from coordinate 374,414 downwards.
AGCAAGTCCTCCTCTGCATTCAGGTGTCTCTGGAGGGAAGGGGTCCCGGAGCTCCCATTCTGGACCTGGCTGATCCGGCAGAGCGCTGCGGCAGTACCATATTCTTCTTAGATGAGGATGGGAGATCTTCCTCTGGGGGTAAGGGCAGCCAAGATGGTATAGCTAACGGCTCCATATTCAGTGCAGGCCACACTCTTCCCAGGTCGTCCGGCGAATGAACAGTGAGCCTCTTCCCGTTAATCCAGAGGGCCAGGCCAAACGGGAAGAGCCAGGTGTACTGGATGCCTTTCTCACGCAGGACCTCTAAGAGAGGCTTCAGGATGCGTCGCTTGGCTAGTGTAGAGGGGGCGACATCTTGGTAGAACAGGATCTCTTCACCCCCATAGGTAATCGGGCAGGTTTCTCTGGCCGCTTGCAGGATCTGTGCAGTATCCACAAAAGACAGGAGTCCGCAGATGATGTCCCGCGGAGGCTCTCCTTGTTTGGGCTTAGGTCGCAGCGCTCGGTGGATGCGCTCCATGACCACGCTGGCAGCTCTCTCTGGACCAAGCAGGGATTGGAAGATTTCCATGGCGACCTTCCTCAAGGATTCAGGCGCGTACTGCTCGGAGAGCTGTTTGATTCTTATATTCTTCCTCCTGCTCCTATTCTCCTGGTCCTCTATGAGGAGGAGAGATCTGTTGATGTATTCTGTATGTTGAGTGGAGCGCGAGGACATGGCATCAGTTAGGGTCTCCATTTCAGCCTGTCTGGCCTCCAGACCCTCGACTCTGCTATTCATCTGTCGCAGGTCAGATTTAATGTCAGACAATTCTTCCATGATGGGTCGCATGGCTTGGAATATGGTCTTTTTTAAGAAGGCCTTGGTGATGAGGGATGTTGCAGGATCTCCATGCTCGCTCCCTGTCAGGCTTTCTAGATCTGAAGCTTGGTCCCCTGAGTTTCCCGCTCTCAGCGCCATGATGGGGTCAGTACCAGCTACCCGGTCTGTCTGAGGTTTCCAGTATTTCTGCAGGTCAGACTGACTTCCCATAAACTTTGGGGTACTGGGGGGTCCCCTGAGCGTTCTTTGCTGTGTTTGCCCATCTTTGGGGTATTTCTGTTCGCTATTAAAGGCAGTTTAGAGGTGTTTTATGGAGGAGCAGCAGTCTCACACGTCCATTCCAGTCGGTGGCTAGGCTCCGCCCCCATAGCAGTTATATTCTTGTGCATAGGAGCAGTATTATAGTAGTTATATTCTTGTACATAGGAGCAGTATTATAGCAGTTATATTCTTGTACATAGGAGCAGTATTACAGTAGTTATATTCTTGTACATAGGAGCAGTATTATAGTAGTTATATTCTTGTACATAGGGGGCAGTATTATAGTAGTTATATTCTTGTACATAGGAGCAGTATTATAGTAGTTATATTCTTGTACATAGGAGGCAGTATTATAGTAGTTATAGTCTTGTACATAGGAGCAGTATTATAGTAGTTATATTCCTGTATATAGGAGCAGTATTATAGTAGTTATATTCTTGTATATAGGAGCAGTATTATAGTAGTTATATTCTTGTACATAGGTGGCAGTATTATAGTAGTTATATTCTTGTACATAGGAGGCAGTATTATAGTAGTTATATTCTTGTACATAGGAGGCAGTATTATAGTAGTTATATTCTTGTACATAGGAGCAGTATTATAGTAGTTATATTCTTGTACATAGGAGCAGTATTATAGTAGTTATATTCTTGTATATAGGAGCAGTATTATAGTAGTTATAGTCTTGTACATAGGAGCAGTATTATAGTAGTTATATTCTTGTACATAGGAGCAGTATTATAGTAGTTATATTCTTGTACATAGGAGCAGTATTATAGTAGTTATATTCTTGTACATAGGGGCAGTATTATAGTAGTTATATTCTTGTACATAGGAGCAGTATTATAGTAGTTATATTCTTGTACATGGGGCAGTATTATAGTAGTTATATTCTTGTACATAGGAGCAGTATTATAGTAGTTATATTCTTGTACATAGGAGCAGTATTATAGTAGTTATATTCTTGTACATAGGGGGCAGTATTATAGTACTTATATTCTTGTACATAGGGGCAGTATTATAGTAGTTATATTCTTGTACATAGGGGCAGTATTATAGTAGTTATTATAGGGAGTATTAGTAGTTATATTCTTGTACATAGGAGCAGTATTATAGTAGGTATATTCTTGTACATGGGGCAGTATTATAGTAGTTATATTCTTGTACATAGGAGCAGTATTATAGTAATTATACTCTTGTACATAGGAGGCAGTATTATAGTAGTTATATTCTTTTACATAGGAGGCAGTATTATAGTAGTTATATTCTTGTACATAGGAGCAGTATTATAGTAGTTATATTCTTGTACATAGGAGCAGTATTATAGTAGTTATATTCTTATACATAGGAGGCAGTATTATAGTAGTTATATTCTTATACATAGGAGGCAGTATTATAGTAGTTATATTCTTTTACATAGGAGGCAGTATTATAGTAGTTATATTCTTGTACATAGGAGCAGTATTATAGTAGTTATATTCTTATACATAGGAGCAGTATTATAGTAGTTATATTCTTATACATAGGAGGCAGTATTATAGTAGTTATAATCTTGTACATAGGAGCAGTATTATAGTAGTTATATTCTTGTACATAGGAGTAGTATTATAGTAGGTATATTCTTGTATATAGAAGCAGTATTATAGTAGTTATATTCTTGTACACAGGAGGCAGTATTATAGTAGTTATATTCTTGTACATAGGAGCAGTATTATAGTAGTTATATTCTTGTACATAGGAGGCAGTATTATAGTAGTTATATTCTTGCACATAGGTGCAGTATTATAGTAGTTATATTCTTGTCCATAGGTGCAGTATTATAGTAGTTATATTCTTGTACATAGGAGGCAGTATTATAGTAGTTATATTCTTGTACATAGGAGGTAGTATTATAGTAGTTATATTCTTGTACATAGGGGGCAGTATTATAGTAGTTATATTCTTGTACATAGTAGCAGTATTATAGTAGTTATATTCTTGTACATAGGAGCAGTATTATAGTAGTTATATTCTTGTACATAGGAGCAGTATTATAGTAGTTATATTCTTGTACATAGGGGCAGTATTATAGTAGTTATATTCTTGTACATAGGAGCAGTATTATAGTAGTTATATTCTTGTACACAGGAGCAGTATTATAGTAGTTATATTCTTGTACATAAGAGGCAGTATTATAGTAGTTATATTCTTGTACATAGGAGCAGTATTATAGTAGTTATATTCTTGTACATAGGAGCAGTATTATAGTAGTTATATTCTTGTACATAAGAGGCAGTATTATAGTAGTTATATTCTTGTACATAGGAGCAGTATTATAGTAGTTATATTCTTGTACATAGGAGCAGTATTATAGTAGTTATATTCTTGTACATAGGAGCAGTATTATAGTAGTTATATTCTTGTACATAGGAGGCAGTATTATAGTAGTTATAGTCTTGTACATAGGAGCAGTATTATAGTAGTTATATTCTTGTACATAAGAGGCAGTATTATAGTAGTTATATTCTTGTACATAGGAGCAGTATTATAGTAGTTATATTCTTGTACATAGGAGGCAGTATTATAGTAGTTATATTCTTGTACATAGGAGCAGTATTATAGTAGTTATATTCTTGTACATAGGAGCAGTATTATAGTAGTTATATTCTTGTACATAGGAGCAGTATTATAGTAGTTATATTCTTGTACATAGGAGGCAGTATTATAGTAGTTATATTCTTGTACATAGGAGGCAGTATTATAGTAGTTATATTCTTGTACATAGGGGCAGTATTATAGCAGTTATATTCTTGTACATAGGAGCAGTATTATAGTAGTTATATTCTTGTACATAGGAGCAGTATTATAGTAGTTATATTCTTGTACATAGGAGGCAGTATTTTAGTAGTTATATTCTTGTACATAGGAGCAGTATTATAGTAGTTATATTCTTGTACATAGGAGCAGTAATATAGTAGTTATATTCTTGTACATAGGATTATTATTATAGTAGTTATAATCTAGTACATAGGGTGCAGTATTATAGTATTTTTTTAATTTTATTTTATACTGTTGATAATGGATTAAGTGACCTGTACTGGAGTCAAAAAAGAAAAATCTCCTTAAAGGTGGCTATTCCTGTTCGGTCTCACTTTGTCTGTAGATGGTAAAATATTCACTATCCGGGAAAAAAAGAATAATCTACTGTATGAGCTGAACAATTTCTCGTCATATATTACATCTAATTTTGTTTGTTTTGAATGCTGGAATCTAATCAGTGGATTAGACCAAAAGGTGTGACATCTAGTGACAGATATAGGGTACTACACTTTTGCCACACAATTACAGGCTGGTTTTTATAACATTAGTATTTTTAAGGTACACTTCATTACAGTTAGAACATTTTATTATTTTCTTATGTAAGACCATTGGATGATACTAGCAAGGCAGACTGGGATTAAACCCCCACCCTGTTAAAGAAAAAAATATATATATAAATATACCGTGTTCGTACAAGCACCCCTCTTTACCAGGCACAACATACCTCAGATTGGATAGTTTCCACCCCAAAAAGATAAAAAAAACGTTGTCATATACAGTGATGGCGAGTTCGCATTGTTCGCCCGCGAACATATGCGAGCTGCCATCTTTTTTCACAAGTCCGGCGAGGCACAGGTAAGCCCTTACCTGTGCCTGTGCCGCGAGCCGGTCTGAAAACGAATGCGGTCACCGGGAGCAGGCAGTTCTGAGAACAGCCGCCGGGGGCCTTCATCGGGCTGTTCTCTGAACTGCCTGCTCCCGCTGACCGCACTTGTTTTCAGACAGGCTCGCGCACAGGCACAGGTAAGGGCTTACCTGTGCCTCGCCGGACTTGTGAAAAAAGATGGCAGCCCGCATATGTTCGCGGGAATCACTGGTCAGATACAACCGCGTATGTTTAAACTCTATCGACAGGGATGATCACCTTTCAAACCCCAAAAAGACATTTTTGAGTCAGGGACACCATCTATCTATAGTGGAAAACCAAATTGCCAGAGCCACCAGATTACCACAGAGTGAACTCCTACAATACAAAACAGTGAAACCATCAGGTACCTCTTGTAGCCACCTACAACTCAAATCTGGAAATTCTAAGGAAGGTTGCTCGGAGACTACATCCAATTCTACAAAAAGATGACCATTTGAAATTCATATTTCTCTATCCCCACTCCTGTGCTACAGACAGTTACCTAATCTCAAAAACATCATTGTCAGAAGCTCAGTGCTCTTTCCAACAACAGGAACATGCTCCTGCAAACAGACCAAATGTAAGACCTGTCCGTACATAATGACCCCCGGCAAAGTGCAGTCCCCAATAAAGATCAGGACTACAAGATCCCAGGTACCTTAACCTGCGCTAAGCCAAATGTGGTCTATTTAATTGTATGTACCAAATGTCCTACTAGGGGTCTGTAAGTTGGCGAAACTGGTCAAAAACGTAGAACAAGAATGAACTCTCATCGCCACACAATATAAAAAGAAAGGAAAGATCTACCTGTACTGAAACAGTTCTGCAGCCATGACCACAACATCACAGACATTAATGTATTGATATGAAGGGGGAATTTCAAATCTTAGGGGGGCAGAGGAGTCTAGGAATACAAGTTCATGACCACCTTTGACACAATCAGATCAGGAATGAAGGTGTCTCATGGATTTATGTCTTTCTATATCTCTTATGGAATGTGCCCCTCAGATCTCTTGGGTTCATGGCATTCATGGACTCGATATCGATTAGAGGACAATAAAACTTTTACACTCCTTCTCTAATTGCTTCAACAATTTACTGCTACAACCGTGTGTTTCCTCCTCCACTCATATTGATCGCTCATCATGTCAATCTTCAGATGCCTGAAGAAGAGGCCTAGGAACCCTGACCTACAAAGGACAGCAGCACACACACCTATGAAGTATACACATACAGTATATACACGCATGTGTACACACATTTACCACTTTCATGTACAGAATATGCTCACTAACTACATAGGAACTGACATACATACTATATATACTTATCAATAACAATCTTAGGAAATATGGTCACATAAATACTGCACATGTACATGCTCTAACTACCTGAAAAAATATGTTCAAAAGAATAGCTGAACATCTCCTGGACCATACTGTTATCCTGCTCTAAACACCTCTTGTTGGTGTCTGTCCCTGGGTAACCTAATGTAATATCACAAGACTATTTTGATTAGATAGGTTGCTGTGTCATCGCAACTGTCTTTGCTTTAGGAACATTGCTGTGACATCACTGGTGGGTCTCAGTCAGGTAAGCTTTTGTGACATCATTGTTGGGTCTCAGGTAAATTTTTGTGACATCACTGGTGGGTCTCAGTCAGGTAAGCTGTTGTGACATCATTGTTGGGTCTCAGGTACATTGTTGTGACATCATTGTTGGGTCTCGGGTACATTGTTGTGACATCATTGTTGGGTCTCAGGTACATTGTTGTGACATCACTGGTGGGTCTCAGCCAGGTAAGCTGATATCATGAGTGGGTTTTGGCACTATGAGCCACATACTGTTTTTGCACAGGGACCATGTGCTGATCATGTCTGCCCCTGTGCCATTAGCCATGTGTGACAAGACTATTGGAATTAACAACCAGATTTATTAGATTAAGACATTATATGTAAATTTAGAGGATTACTTCATGATCCACAACTACAAGATTTCTGATTACATAATTCATAACAAGATGGTCTCTAACTACATGACCCATGACTAAACAGTCCCTGACTATATAATCACTGAATACTTGATCTTTGACTACATGATCCCTGACTACATGATCTCTGACTACATGATCTCTGACTACATGATCCCTGACTACATGATCCCTGACTACATGATCCCTAACTACATGATCCCTGACTACACAGTCCCTGACTATATAATCACTGAATACTTGATCTTTGACTACATGATCCCTGACTACATGATCTCTGACTACATGATCCCTGACTACATGATCCCTGACTTCATAATACCTGACTACATGATCCCTAACTACATGATCCCTGACTACATGATCCCTGACTACATGATCCCTGACTACATGATCCCTGACTACATGATCCCTGACTACATGATCCCTGACTACATGATCCCTGACTACATGATCCCTGACTTCATGATCCCTGACTACATGATCTCTGACTTCATGATCCCTGACTACATGATCCCTGACTACATGATCCCTGACTACATGATCTCTGACTACATGATCTCTGACTTCATGATCCCTGACTACATGATCCCTGACTACATGATCCCTGACTACATGATCTCTGACTTCATGATCCCTGACTACATGATCCCTGACTACATGATCTCTGACTTCATGATCCCTGACTACATGATCTCTGACTTCATGATCCCTGACTACATGATCTCTGACTTCATGATCCCTGACTACATGATCTCTGACTTCATGATCCCTGACTACATGATCCCTGACTACATGATCCCTGACTACATGATCCCTGACTACATGATCCCTGACTACATGATCTCTGAATTCATGATCCCTGACTACATGATCTCTGACTTCATGATCTCTGACTTCATGATCTCTGACTTCATGATCCCTGACTACATGATCCCTGACTACACGATCTCTGACTTCATGATCCCTGACTACATGATCTCTAAATTCATGATCCCTGACTACATGATCCCTGACTACATGATCTCTGACTACATGATCTCTGAATTCATGATCCCTGACTACATGATCCCTGACTACATGATCCCTGACTACATGATCTCTGACTTCATAATCTCTGACTTCATAATCTCTGACTATATGATCTCTGACTTCATAATCCCTGACTACATTATCTCAGTGTACCTGATCCTTGGCTATATGATTAGAGATTATCAGACGAATCCGATCCGAATTTCAGGAAAAATTACATTCCCACCGAATCCGAATTTCCTCACGCTTCGTGGTAACAAATCTCATTTTTTCCTAAAATGGCTGCTGCACGTGTGACGACATGGAGCAAGGAACTCTGGGAAGGAGGGATCACCCATAATGCCATGCATGCATGCAGCCAGCCATGTGATGTCACAGCCCTATAAATACTTTCAGCCATCTTGGATTCTGCCATTTACCAGTGTACTTTGTGCAGGGAGAGACGTCAGCAGGCGCTAGGGACAGTTCTGGAAAAAACTTAATTGTGCTAAAAACACGATTTACAAGTGCAGGGAAAGATTATTCAAGGTGTAGAGAAAGGATAGGGAGGAATTATTACACAGTATTTATGTAGAACAAGGTTCAGTAGGGGAGGTTACAGCCTGGGCAATAGGAACAATCCTAGTACACCTTGCTGCACTGACTGGGGACCCAAATTGCCATTATACAGCTCTGTAATTCCATCAGGGTCGTCTAAACGGGCCCCTGCTTCAGTGCTGCTGTTCAGCTGAACGTCCGTGGAAGGACAGCTGAACAGCTGCACTTTACAATGTAGTGTAAGGTCCCCTCACTGTACATATCAGATAAATCATTACCCTAGTGCTGACAGCTCCCGACACCAGCAGCACTCTTTTATTGGAGCTGTGGGACCTGCGATGATGTCAGATGCAGGAGGCGGAGCTCAGCAGAGAAGAGGGGATGAAGGACCTGTGATGACCTCACCATCATATGACCAGAACAGGAGGCGGAGCTCAGCAGTGCAGTGAAGTAATGAAATAGAAGACCAGTGATGCATGGGAAGAAGTAAAGAAGGATGGATTCAATGTTAGTGCCAGGGAAATGCTGGGAGTTGTAGTCCTCTCCTTTTATACCCCCTGTTATGTAATAACAGAGTACATTACAAGATGAGGTATTAGGAGAGGACTACAACTCCCAGCATGTCCAACTTGTTATGTAATATCAGAGTACATTACAAGAATAAGTATAATAGGAGAGTACTATTGGAATGAAGGTTAGGAAAGCACTTACATTGAATCCATCCTTCTCTACTTCTTCCCATGCATGTCCAGGCCATTATTATGTAATATCAGGATACATTACAACACCCTGGATATGTTGGGAGTTGTAGTCCTCTCCTCTTATGCCTCCTCTTATAATGTATTCTGATATTACATAATAACGGCTTGGACATGCTGGGAGTTGTAGTCCCATCCTCTTATACATCCCCCTGGAAATGTGCTCTGATATTAAATAATAATGGCCTAGACATGCTGGGAGTTATAGCCCTGTCCTGTGATACCTCCAGCGGTAATGTGCTCTGAATTGCGGGGGGCCTCACGCCGCAAATCGATGCCCTCGCCCTTCCGTCAAATCCTCTAAGCTACCCGGCCCAGGTGAACCCCAGTGAGCGTAGTCGAGATGGGCCCCTGGCTCGACAATTACCCTAATAAGCCGGCGGCCTCCCAGCTTCGCTTTGGTTTCTCCTTCGGGTTTTTTATACCATTTGTCCTAAGCCGGTCTCCGTTTATTTCTGACAACCTTAAGTCGGCCAGGGAGCACCCAGATGTTCTCAGAGAGAAGCTGAATAAGGAAGTTTTCTTAGGCAGAATTATGGGCCCGTTTCCCTCCATCCCTTTCCCAAATCTTAGGGTCTCCCCTTTGGGAGTGGTACCCAAGAAGGAACTGGAGAAGTTTTGTTTGATTCATCACCTTTCACACCCAAAGGGTTCACCAGTGAATGATGCCATCCTCCCTGAGGACGCTTCGGTTTCATACGTCTCCTTCGACCACGCAGTTGCGTTAGTTAGAGAGGCAGGCAAGGGCGCCCTCCTTGCAAAGTCGGATATCGAATCGGCTTTTAGACTCCTTTCTGTTCACCCTGACTGTTATCACCTTTTGGATTGTTACTTCGAGGGCCAATTCTATTATGACACATGCCTTCCCATGGGCTGTTCCATTTCCTGCCACTATTTTGAAATGTTTAGCTCCTTTTTGGAATGGGTGGTGCGATATGAGGCTGTTTCCTCGTCCGTCATACATTATTTGGACGATCTTCTATTTGTTACCCCAGGTTCAGGGGATGGTTGCCTGGCCCTTTTGAACATATTTTTGGAACGGAGGGCCCTGTTACACGGCTGTCGTTCTTGGGTATCGAAATCGACTCCGTTGACAAGGTTGTTCGGCTGCCGCGTGAAAAACTCAGCAAACTTCTTGTTTTAATTGAAGTTTTCTTTTTTATCAGCTAGGAAGGTGTCCCTTAATCAGCTAGAGTCCTTGTTGGGTTTGTTATGTTTCGCGTGCCGAGTAATGCCCATAGGGCAGGTTTTTTCACGGCGCCTATCGCTGGCCACCCGCGGTGCCAAATCCCCCGGCATCACATCCAGCTTACTAGGTCACTGAAAGCCGATTTGGAGGACATTCCTGCACTCATATAACGGCCATACATGTTATATCTCCAGGGTGATTTCGAACGCAGCCTTGGCCCTGTGTTCTGATGCTTCCGGCTCCTGTGGGTTCAGAACAATCCTGTGGGTTCGGGACAATCCTGCGGAGTGAATGGTATTCCTCTCCTTGGCCTGAATCATGGCAGTCATCGGGTTTATGTAAGAACTTAACATTACTGGAGCTGTTCCCGATTGTTGTTGCGGTGGAGATATGGAGAGGTAGGTTAGCGAACCGGCACGTATGCTTCTGGTTGGACAATCTAGGGGTTGTTCACTGTATCAATAGTTTGTCCTCCTCTTCTCTTCCTGTCATTGCATTGCTGCGGCACTTTGTTGCGCTGCTTTGAGCGTAATATTTATTTCAGGGCTCGCCATGTCCCAGGGGTAGATAACAGAATTGCTAATGCCCTTTACCGTTTCCATTGGAAGGATTTTCGGCTCTTCTTCCGGAGGCGGAGCAGGATGGCAAGGAATGCCCGCAGCACATGTGGCGGCTGGTGGACAGCAGCTGATGTCGCTGATCAGCTCATCGGTATCTCCAGCTACTTGGAAAGCGCATGGTAAGGCCTGGGCCGACTGGTTGTCGGGGGTGGGCTCAAGAGAAGTTGCTTCTCGAGATGATCTTCGGTTGGAGGCCACAGTTGAGTGGTTGCTTAAGCTGCGCTCTCTGGGCTTTTCTGCGCCAGTGGCTCTGTGCCTGTTGTCGGGTGTAGCCTTTTATTTCCAGTTATGCGGCAGGCCCGATGTGACAAAACACTTTATAGTAGGGCAGGCGATGTGGGGATGACGTAAGGAGTATGTTGTCTGGGAAAGGCGTCGTCCCATCTCCTTCAGCCTTCTGTGCAGGCTGATCGATAGTTGCCCAATGGTGTGCGTCTCACCATTCAAGGCCGCACTGTTTGCCTCCAGTTTTAGTTTAGCCTTTTTGCCGCCCTCCGTGTTGGTGAGTTGTTGGTCCCATCCATTCGCAGGCCAGGTGGCTTGTTATGCCAGGATGTTGTATTGTGAAATAATGCTATTAGGATTCGGGTCCGACGATCCAAGACGGACCAGTTTGGTAGGGGAATATGGATCCCTCTCCACCCAGTTCCGGGACCGGCCTGCCCAGTTTGTTTGGTATCTGAATATAATGTGATGCGTTCGGGGGGCACCAATTTATTTTCTCATTAGGATGGTTCCCCTCTGGCGAAGTTCCAATTTACTGCAGGTTTTTCGCACCTGTCTTACACGACTGGGGGCGGATCCCAAAAATTTCGGCACCCACTCATTCCGTATTGGCGCCGCTACGGAGGCGGCTAAGGCAGGTTTGCCAGAGGCTGAAGTCATGTGGATTGGAAGATGGCAGTCTACTTGCTTTGCAAGGTATATCCGGCCGGACCTGCGGACATAAAAAAACCCCCAAAAAAACCATATGTATTTTATGACTAGATATGCGGAAAGATGAGGTTTATGGCCTACCCTTCCTGTGTTTTAGGTTCGGGCTAATGGTTCTTTCTTTAAGGTTTGGGGCATCCAGCAGTTTGGATAGTCGGCCATTAGTATATCTTCTGGGCAGCGCAGAGAGCGGAATGCAGGCCCGGCGGGTGCACCTTGGGTTTTCAGGAGGTGGATGTCTTTTGGAGATGGATCCGAGGACTCAGGTGGTCACAACTCCTTCCAGAGGTGGTCCATATAGGGTTGCACTCTAGGTGCTCGGTGATATTACGCGGGCGGCAATGACCTTTGTCTGTTACGTTTGGCAGAGCTTTCAGGGAGATGGTATTAGTGTGGTCGGCGGTTATCCCCTGGGTGGTTTGGCATGGGGCCAGGGACGCGGAGGCGTTGGAAAAATGCAGGCAGACAGTAAATTCCCGCATTTCCCTTTTCGTACAATCTCGAGGGGGTATCATAGTTTGTCACCGTCAGCTGGAGGGTGACATTCGGTCTTTAATGAGATCTGATGGCGTCCACCACTCGGATATCGGTTTAGAAATTTTTCTTTCTGGCCTGCAGGATGAAATTGAGCAGGCCATGTTCCTGCTGGGTGGTGGTCGGAGCCCCGTTTAGGAGAATGGTTCTCCTCCATGGCAGCATTGAGTACAGCAGAGATATGGTGGTAGCAGTTGGCGGACTTGCCCGCTGGGAGTCCAGCGGCTGGCATACCGCTCTGATGAATACAGTTTAGTAAGGTTTGCAGCAGTGCCCCTCCAGCATACCACATGTGCAGGGCACGGCAGTGTCACGCTATTCTGCACCTCGTTTGCCTGGGCAAACTGAGTCACACAGGAGAGGAACTGCTCCGTGTCCTTCATCAAGAAATCGAATCCTGGCTTTCTCCGCTACAACTCAAAATTGGAAACCATGGTGACCGACAACGGGAAGAACATGGTGTCAGCTCTGCATCAAGGAGGGCTAAGCCATGCGCCCTTCATGGCACACTTGTTCAATTTGGTTGTCCAGCAGTTCCTGAAGTCTTCCACCCATCTGCAAGACATCCTAAAAATGGGCAGGAAACTTTCCATGCACTTCAGCCACTCTTACACCACAAAGCACACCCTTTTTGAGCTGCAGCAGCAGAACGGCATCCCCCAACATAGGCTGATATGCGACATTTCCACCCATTGGAATTCCACCCTCCATATGTTAGACCGACTATACGAACAGAGAAAGGCCCTCAACGATTTCTTGATGATCCAAGCGGACAGGAGTACTCCCCTGTGTAACTTCAATGTCAGACAGTGGCAGCTCATGCGTGACACCTGCCGTTTGCTCAGGCCCTTTGAGGAGGCCACGTTATTTGTCAGTCGAAATGGGGATCATTCTAAATTAAAGGTATTATATCTACTATAAATGAAAAAATAAATGGGCCTGACGCACGTTTGATCAAAAATGTGCGCAAAGAGCTTCTATTTTTTCATTTATAGTAGGTCTAATACCACTTTAATTTAGAATGATCCCAATTTCTCAGTTCTATTGTTTGCATGTGAAATGTTGTGCAGCCATGCTTTTATTAGTTCTCTGTATGATTGCTTTATGGATATGCACCTGTGACCATGAATGTGCTAGTCTAAATATTCTTGTAGTTATTTGTCAGTCTCCAGGACTACGGGATGAACAATTTCATGCCACTGCTTCATGTCCTGGAACAGATGCTGGTAAATCTGGCTGGTCAGGGGACAGGAGACGTGGCGCCTAGATCTCACGGCCACATGAGCCCTGTGGGGACTGAACTGGAGCAGGACATTGTAGCACAAGCAATGTGTAGCGAAATGGGTGGTTTTTCTACACAGGTGACAGGAGAGGAGGAGCAGGCAGAGAAGCTACAGAGAGATGAGGAAGACGAGGCAGAGAATCCAGACACACCGTGGCAGTATGCAGTGCAGATGGAGGCAGGGAGTCCCTCCGAGTCACTTGCACAAATGGACCGATGCATGCTCACTTGCTTGTGTAGTGGCAGACTAATTGTCACCATTCGGCCAAGGGATGACTTCTGGCTCTCCACCTTGTTGGACCCTTGCTACTGGTCCAAAATGGGGGCCTTTTTCACACCCGCTGAGACGGAGGGCAAACTGAACAAGCAGTTCCAGCTCCATCAGCAGCAACTTGAGTCTAGAGATGAGCAGCTTTCTTCACCCGCCTAGTGAAGAAACTACTCACCAGCAGCAGCAGCTGGACCTGGAGCAGGACCTGAACCAGCAGGTGGTGGCATACTTGGACAGTACCCTGCCACCCCACGTTGAAAATCCGCTGGACTACTGGGCAGCTAAACTGGATTTCAGTTTGCCCTGGAAAAGCTGTCCTGCCTGGCAAGTAGTGTGGCATCAGAGTGGGTTTAGTGCTGCGGGGGCCATAGTTATCCCAAGAAGAACTCGCCTGTCCACCCAAAATGTGGAGAGATTGACCTTTGTCAAGAAGAATCAGGCATGGATCCGCCAGGATTTCCACCCACCAATGCCTGATGCATCAGACTAGATCAGGGATGGCCAACCTGCGGCTCTCCAGCTATTGTAAAACTACAACTCCCACCATGCCCTGCTGTAGGCTGATAGCTGTAGGCATGCTGGTAGTTGTAGTTTTGCAACAGCTGGAGAGCCTCAGGTTGGCCATCCCTGGACTAGATCATCCATGGTGCAGCACCAACACTTTCACAAAAGAGACCGGTTTCTTCTGGCTACCTGCCTCAGCTACTATTCTGATGCTGCCACACTTTTGATGCCAAGTGCTTCTTCTTTCATCCACCATTTTCAGCTACTACTCGTATTGCCACACACCTCCACGGGTCACTCTGTGGTCTTCTGATGCTGCTACCACCTCCACACTATGTCATCTTGCCACTCTGTGGTCTCCTGATGCTGCCGCCACCTCCACACTGTCATTGTGCCACTCTGTGGTCTCCTGATGCTGCCGCGACCTCCACACTGTCATTGTGCCGCTCTGTGGTCTCCTCACGCTGCTTCCACCTCACCACTATGTCATAGGGCCACTCTGTGGACTTCTCATACTGTTCCCACCCTCCCCACTTCATGACTGGCTGACATCATCATATATTTGACCCTTCCTCTGATCTGTCAGAAGGAAGGAAAAATGAGACACACAACGGATCCTGTCTGTATAGCAGCTGTAAGGCCTGTATGGTCCCATCAGAATTGGCTTATGATTTGGTAGCCAAAAGCAGGAGAGGGTGCAAAACACAGAAGACATACAAATATTCCATTCACGTGGCATCTCTGTTTTAGATCAACTCCTGTTTTTTTTTTCTTTAGCAATACTGATGGATTACTGACCATATGCTGACCGGATGCTCAACCGACAGGATCTGTTTTTTCGGGGTTATTGTTCTGACGGATCAGAGGGAGGGAAAAATAATCAGTGACGTCAACACAAACCCACTGCTGACACCCTCTCCACTCTGTCGGGGGGGGGGGGGGGGGTCTCTACTTGTATAAGTGTTTAAAAGGAGTGCGCTTCTTCTTGGCGCTAACATCGACCTGTAAGGCTGAGTTCATACTTGAGTTATTTGGTCAGTTTTGGCCCCGTGACTGACCTAATAAGTGAGGTGAGCAGTGATTCTAAGAAAGACGCCTGTCATCTGCATGTCATACTGACTCACTGTATTATATCACCACCACAGCAGACTCCCTATGCGTGTTACTGCAAGGCACAGTGTTCTACACCACTATACAGGCTCTCTGCAGCCGGGAAATAGACGTTTTTTTACACGATTCGCCGCAAATAAATTCGGATCGATCCAAATTTCAAATTCACTCATCTCTATATATGATCCCTGACTATATGATCCCTGACTACAAGATCTCTATCTACCTGAGAACTGACTACATGATCTCTGATTACATGATCCCTGACTACATGATCCCTGACTATATGATCTCGGTCTTCCTGATACTTGACTGTATGAGCCCTGACTACTTGATCTCTGTCTACATGATCCCTGACTACATGATTTCTGACTACTTGATCTCTGACTACATGATCCCTGACTACTTAATCTCTGTCTACATGACCCCTAATTACATGATCTCTGATTACATTATTTCTGACTACATGATCACTGACTACATGATCTCTGACTACATGATCCCTGACTACATGATCCCTGGCTACATGATCACTGACTACATGATCCCTGACTACATGATTCCTGACTATATGATCCCTGACTACATGATCACTGACTACATGATCTCTGACTATATGATCTCGGTCTTCCTGATCCTTGACTATATGATCCCTGACTACATGATCTCTGACATCCTGATCCCTGACTAGGAGATCTCTATCTACATGATCTCTGACTACCTGATTCCTGACTACATGATCTCTGATGACATGATCTCTGACTATATGATCTCAGTCTTCCTGATACTTGACTATATGAGCCCTGACTACTTGATCTCTGTCTACATGACCCCTGATTACATGATCCCTGACTACAGGGCCAGTTTCCCAGAAGTGGAGTCCCAGATAGAAGCCTGGTTCCCAGCAGCACAGAGTATTTCAGTAGGCAAATAAGCAGTAAATCTTTGTACATAAATATCTGCATAGTAAAATGTCTGTATTAAGATATCCACAGCAGAAGCGCAGCATGTCAGACTGGTGCAGGAGCCATTTACTCACTTCCGTGAATTCCTAGGGATATTTTTCATCCATTACATAGTAAACCCTGGAACCAGTGTTATTATATAAGTAGTACAATAAATGGTTAATATCAGCGCTCCACCTCCTCAGCTTATGATTAAATCTATGTCAGGGGCGCAATCTGTACCTATAAAAACGTAGACCGTATATAGCACAAAGTGGCACCCACGTATACTGTAGTGTAGTATAATATATCACATACAGTGCTGGCCACCCTGGTGATGGCATCGAGGTCAGAGAGTGAGACTCCATTGACTTTTGGGAAATGAATACATCCAGAGCTGCATTCAAAATTCTGCTGCATTAGCTGGATCTCTCAATGCATCGTCGCCCTCTGCTGGTCCATTTTCTGTACAGAGCAGCCAGTTCTGTGGGGCATTGTGGGAGTTGTAGTTTTTCCAGCAGACAATATGCAACGCGCTTCAGTAGAAATAGATGTAGCTGTGCTGACGGGTCCCAACATTCAGCCAGCAGAATTCTGAATGCAGCTCTGGATGTGACTGGAGGATAAGTCAAGATTAGCACAAGGTAAAGCAAAGTAAGCATAATACAGAGGTTTAACCTGTAAAATGCTGTTGGAGCTCCCCTTCAAGGTGACCCTGATTTATAAATATTGAAGACTGTACATTAGAGATATTGACTCTATAAAGACCAAGAACATACAGTCCTAAATCCATGTCCAACCTTTGGACTGTGCTCTACATCATTGTCTACCGTAGTCCACTCCATCCAAATCCACATCTCCACAAGTAGAAACCTCCAAAGACGTCATGACCTATATGGCAGTATAACAGTACACCCCATACAATCTCTCTTCTTCATTTGGAAAGCCAAAACTCCTCACTCCGGGGTCTGGGAGTCCTCCACAATGTTCCCGAGGGTCCGTGATTGGAAAACGAACGCTGCCATCTGATAGCCAGCCTCCATCACAGTGGTCCAGATTGAAGAACTTCCATGCTGCGTAAAGATGCCCGACCTTGGCTATCTCAGCTTTACGAACGCGGCAGGCAGTGGAAGCTTCTTGGAAGGTCATCGGGCCATGGACAAAGTAGACATGACCTACAAAATATATCAGAAGACTGTGGTGATGCAGTTAATAGAGCTCCTCCTAAATACTTATGTTTTTTTTGGCTTAATATAATTATAAGGAAACACTGACGCGTTTCGGGCTACTTGAAGTGCATCAACTATTCACTCTCTTTCTGCCTTTACACTTTAGAGAAGGTGAGATGTCCAGCGCTGATGTTCTCCTCAGTGAATGGTGATCACAGCTGATGCACTTCGCTCTGCGAGGGCAGTGTGGCCCACAACGCCTGAGGGTCACCATGTTTGGATTTTGTGTATTGTCTTCGAAAAGAGTTATTGGTTATATAGTGCAATGTTACCTTGCTTTCATTGTCCCTCCACTTACTCCGTTCCCTTTCACACGGGCGAGTTTTCCGTGCGGGTGCGATGCGTGCGGTGAACGCACTGCACCCGCACTGAATCCTGACCCATTCATTTCTATGGGACTGTGCACACGAGCGGTGATTTTCACGCATCACTTGTGCGTTGCGTGAAAATCGCAGCATGCTCCTCTTTGTGCGTTTTTCACGTAACGCAGGCCCTATAGAAATGAATGGGGTTGCGTGAAAATCGCAAGCATCCGCAAGCAAGTGCGGATGCGGTGCGATTTTCACGCATGGGTTCTAGGTGACAGTCTATTCACTGTATTATTTTCCCTTATAACATGGTTATAAGGGAAAATAATAACATTCTGAATACAGAATGCTAAGTACAAGAGGGCTGGAAGGGTTAAAAATAATAAAAAAGTTAACTCACCTTCTCCTCTTGTTCGGGTAGATGCCGGTCCCTTCTTTACTAGCTGTGGGCTGAAGGACCTGTGGTGATGTCAGATCACATGCTCCATCACCATTGTGATGGAACATGTGATTGGAGCATGTGATCTGACGTCACCTCAGGTCATTCAGCCCACAGCTAGTAAAGAAGGGACCGGCATCTACCCGAACAAGAGGAGAAGGTGAGTTAACTTTTTTATTATTTTTAACCCTTCCAGCACTATTATACTAAGCATTCTGTATTCAGAATGCTATTATTTTCCCTTGTAACCATGTTATAAGGGAAAATAATACAATCTTCAGAACATCAATCCCAAGCCCGAACTTCTGTGAAGAAGTTCGGGTTTGGGTACCAAACATGCGCGATTTTTCTCACGCGAGTGCAAAACGCATTACAATGTTTTGCACTCGCGCAGAAAAATCGCGCATTTTCCCGCAACGCACCCGCCTCTTATCCGGGCAAAAAACATGACGCCCGTGTGAAAGAGGCCTAAGAGTAAGAGCAGAAGAATGTAGGATCCCTCTATCCTTGAGGAGAGCACTCCATTCCCTCCAAGGTGGAATCAGCAAGCCCATCTACAGTTTTGCACAGACAACAGTCCATATCTAACCATTGTATTGTAGACCACACAGAAATTCTAGACCCAGAAATGTGGGCTACATTAGCTATGCTCCCCTTCTGGGGGGATGGATAGCAATTACAGAGTCATCATGATTTCCATACCCCTATCTCTACTTCTAGGCACCATCATACAGGAGGTGCTCTAGCTGTACCTTTAAGAGCTGAGGTGAAGCAGAAGGCATCATATCTGTCCTTTAGTTTGTCTTTGGGGCCATAGCTGCGTATGCCTGGAGGTAAGTTGCCCCCACATGGCTCCCGGGTGACAATGACTGGGTAATGAACAGTCCCTTCGAGGAGCCAACCTGCGTTGCACCAGTCGAGGCCATCGGTCCAAGCTATGAAGAAGACATGCGAGTCATATGTCATATACTGGTCTATTACATACATGAGAAGATGGCACCACAATACCTTGGTAGAGCTGAGAGTAGGAGGCCAGTCGGCCATCTTGTTCTTCACAAGCTTGATGAGCCTCGATGTAGTTATAGAGATAGCGCCCCTTTTTGGACTGATATGGAAAGACGACCCCTAAAGTAAGGAGAAAACTTTTTTTCTAACGCCATCTGATGACACAACAGAACTTCATTACTATATCTTATAAATGAGCTCAAAGGGGAACTCCACAAAATCTTATAATTACCCAAATACTTAGCTATTGTCTTACTGGCTTTCTAATAGAGACATTTGGAATTATTTTGCAGACTCTTGTATTTTTTTTAATGTTGACAACCAATCACTTTTCAGGAAATTGAATGAGAGGTTGTCATAGACCCGCCCCCAGATAAAAAAAATCTCTTGTTAAAAGTTCCTGTAATATAATATGGACACGATCAAAGACTAGAAAGTTATTTATATTTTGATAATTTACTATACCTCTCTTATTATCCCTGAAACCAGGACATTTTGTTTGGTTGGAGACCCCCTTTATGAAGATATTCATACAAGAATTGGGGGTTGTCAGCCAGCTTTGGTGGACTTATAAATGCCAATATTAGCTAATACTATCCCCAAATTATGAAGCCTTACCTTCCAACTCTAGAGATAGAGTCAAGCTCTGGTCCTCCAGGCCATTGACCAGTTCACACTTGTATCTTCCTTCATCTTCTAAGGTCACATTGGTGATTATGAGAGAAGCATCTAGTCTATGACTTCTCCTCAGCCTCGTTCGACCCCTCAGCTTGTCGTAATTCTTATGGTGCTGACCATTAGTGATGACGATCAGGTTTTCCAGGGGGTCTTCAGGATTGACCTTGCTCCACTTGACTTTATAGCTCCTTGGCCTTCGTCTCATGATACAGGGGAGGGTGACATTGGCTCCCCGGGTGCTATGGACAACATTGTGGATGGGATTCAGGAGATAATGAGTCCCTGCAGTGAAGTCTAGGGGAGAGAAGATTTAAGATTACGATTCCACCCACTTGAAATTGGCTTTAAACAGGGTATATGGGGCAACGGAAGAAGTTCTCAACTGGGTTCTCCCTCAAGACCTTGTCTGTCTATATGAAAGCCCAGCCTTATGGAAAGGAGATGGGATCTAATGAACACCAAGTCCTCCTGTACCAGGTGTGATAGTGTCACCCCGCACCAAAAAGGGTCCTCCACGGTTCTCCCATCCAGCACCATTAAAATAACCCACGCATTTCAGGAGCAGTCATTTGATTTGGAGAATTGGTGGAGATTTCCGATGACAGATTCCCATGACGGAGGGTGGAATGCCCCTTTAACTAATTCTAAGATGATTTACGCTCAGTTCCCCTTTATTTCTAGTTACAGTAAGCCCACAGTATATTCCTCCCACCATTTCAGCAGAATGCGCCCTATATATCAGAAGACCTTGGTTCCGGTTGCCGCTGCGATAGACGCTGTGGTCCTGGAAGGAACCCGAGCCAAAGAGTAGGAGAATAAGAATGTAGGATCCCTCCATTCCTGCGGAGAGCACTGGATCTGAGAGCAACAAGACATGACTCAGGAGGATGATGATGATGTGTATCTAATAATCGTATGCCTGATACTGTCTGCTGAGCTGTGTATCTAATAATCTTATGCCTGATACTGTCTGCTAAGCTATGTATCTAATCCTATCATGTGTAATACTGTCTGCTGAGCTGTGTATCTAATCCTATCATGTGTAATACTATCTGCTGAGCTGTGTATCTAATCCTATCCTGTGTGATACTGCCTGCTGAGCTGTGTATCTAATCCTTGCTGAGCTGTGTATCTAATCCTATCCTGTGTGATACTGTCTGCTGAGCGGTGTATCTAATCCTATCCTGTGTGATACTGTCTGCTGAGTGTGTATCTAATCCTATCCTGTGTGATACTGTCTGCTGAGTGTGTATCTAATCCTATCCTGTGTGATACTGTCTGCTGAGCTGTGTATCTAATCCTATCCTGTGTGATACTGTCTGCTGAGCTGTGTATCTAATCCTATCCTGTGTGATACTGCCTGCTGAGCTGTGTATCTAATCCTATCCTGTGTGATACTGTCTGCTGAGCTGTGTATCTAAGCCTGTCCTGTGTTATACTGCCTGCTGAGCTGTGTATCTAATCCTATCCTGTGTGATACTGTCTGCTGAGCCGTGTATCTAATCCTGTCCTGTGTGATGCTGTCTGCTGAGCTGTGTATCTAATCCTATCCTGTGTGATACTGACTGCTGAGCTGTGTATCTAATCCTATCCTGTGTGATACTGTCTGCTGAGCTGTGTATCTAATCCTATCCTGTGTGATACTGTCTGCTGAGCTGTGTATCTAATCCTATCCTGTGTGATACTGTCTGCTGAGCTGTGTATCTAATCCTATCCTGTGTGATACTGTCTGCTGAGCTGTGTATCTAATCCTATCATGTGTGATGCTGACTGCTGAGCTGTGTATCTAATCCTATCCTGTGTGATACTGTCTGCTGAGCTGTGTATCTAATCCTATCCTGTGTGATACTGTCTGCTGAGCTGTGTATCTAATCCTATCATGTGTGATGCTGACTGCTGAGCTGTGTATCTAATCCTATCCTGTGTGATACTGTCTGCTGAGCTGTGTATCTAATCCTATCCTGTGTGATACTGTCTGCTGAGCTGTGTATCTAATCCCCCAGGTGTGGTCACCTCATCAGAAGACCATTCTCCTGCAGTGGACAGGATGACGCCCGGCTCTCCGTCCTGCCGATGTCCAGCGTGTCCTCTCCGCTGCCCTTCTGCCCTGTGGTCAGTAAACATTTTGTGTGCCTGTCGGCCGCTTCCCCTGTGAGGTGGTGACAATGGCGGGGGGGACAATGTGGCTTTGTCCTGGCCGGGACGTCTCGTCAATGCCTGGACTGTCTGCATCCTCGGAGGAGAAATGTCAGCATGTGGCTGGAGGATCTGGACACCCAGACCAGAATGGAGCCCAGTGTTCCCAGTAACCTTTGGACGCGTCGTTCCCATCTGGCACCTGCATAAGGTCCCCCAACTCCGAGACTCACATTGCCTCAGAACCTCTGTGTTTGAGTTGCTTACCATTTTCAAGATGTCTGCTTCCTGTCAGTGAATGGAGAAAAAAAAACCCTATGCAGACCTCTAATACTTCTCACAGCAGAGGGTTTGTTACAGTTGTTCCTCAGTCAGGTAGCTAAATAGCCTGTATACCTTTACTTGCACTGATACATTGTAACAAAGCCTCAGTCAAGGTAAGAGCTTGTCTGTAGCTCATGGTAGACTCGCTTGACTGGATGCAGGGCCGGCCTTTGGGGTGGGCGGGCTGTGCGGCCGCACAGGGCGCCATAGCAACAGGGGCGCCAGCGGCCGACAGCTCGCAGTGTAATATGCGGCAGGCGAGCGAGCTGGCGGCGGCGGCTGGGCACAGGGAGATGAGCGCTTCCATTGTGGAAGCGCTCATCTCCAGTCATCTGTATCGCCGTCCTCAGGACAGCGATACAGATGCCTGCCTGTGCTGCGGCAGGGAAGGGAGAGGCGTGTCCCTTTCCCTTCCTCTGATAGGCTGCCGGCACTAGACCGGCAGCCTATCAGAGGCCGGCGCAGGCGGCGCGATGACGTCATCGCGCCGCCTGAGCCATACAGCGTGGGACACAGGCCAGAAGAGGCCTGCATCGCATCACTGACATGGAGGTAAGTATGTGTTTTTTTTTATTTATTTTTATTATGTACAATACTATTACTGGCAAAGGGGGGGCTGTTATTACTGGCAAAGGGGGGGCTGTTATTACTGGCAAAGGGGGGGCTGTTATTACTGGCAAAGGGGGGCTGTTATTACTGGCAAAGGGGGGGCTGTTATTACTGGCAAAGGGGGGCTTAGGGGGGGGCTGTTATTACTGGCGGGGGCTGTTATTACTGGCGGGGGCTGTTATTACTGCACAGAGGGGCTGTTATTACTGGCACAGAGGGGCTCTTATTACTGGGGGCTGTTATTACTGGCACAGTGGGGCTCTTATTACTGGGGGCTGTTATTACTGGCACAGTGGGGCTCTTATTACTGGGGGCTGTAATTACTGGCAGAGGGGGCTGCTATTACTGGCATAGGGGGCTATTATTACTGGCACAGGGGGGGGCTGTTAATACTGGCACATGATTGGGGGCACTATAGGGGCATCTACTGAGGCCAGTATTTTATATGGGCTCTGTACAGTACAATTTTATACTGGGACACATGGTGGGTACTATGGGGAAGGGGGGAGAGGAGTACTATGGGGTCATCTACGGGGGGCACTAAGGGGTATTTTATACTTGCAAATTATGGGGGACACTGAGGGCATCTACTGGAGCATTTTATACTGGTACATTATGGGGGGCACTAGGAGGAAGGAGGATGTGGAGCACTATGTGGTCATTTACTAGGGGCACTATATAGGGGTATTTTATACTGGCACATTATGGGGGCAGTATGAGGACATTAGCTCAAATGGGGGCATTACAAGGGGGTATTTTTTGCACTGTCACATTATAAGGAGAATTATTACTACTGGGGGGGGGGGGGCATTATGGTGGGCTTTATCACTCCCCCATGGTATGAGCCCCTAGTAGCAGCACCAGCCTCTCCCTGCTCCGCTATCCCTCTGCCCTTTCTCCAAATCCTTATTATGAAATCTTTCTCATTAGGATAAAGCACAACATCAGCTCCGCCGAGCCCCCGGCCAAAGTGTGGAAGTGGCGTCCGAGATCCCCAAGGGCCAAGCCAAGTAACTGTAAGTTTTCATGTGAAATATGTTTGTTATACACATATAGCCTACACTGTGCCACACAATATTTTTTTATTTTTTTTTGAGGGGGGGGGGGGGGGTGCCACAAGGTTAGCTCGCACAGGGCGCCTGAACACCTAAGGCCGGCCCTGACTGGATGCAAGTGTAGCAAATCCTCAGTTGTGAGGGTATGAGGTGTCTGAATGCAAACAAGGATGTTCCTATTCACTGACAGCAAGCAGAGCTGTTTAAAATCCTCTCATAGCCCCCTGGTTTTAGTGAGGAGAGGGCAGATCCTGGTCAGAAAACAGTCTTTACATCAAGTCTTCAGGTTGGTGAACATGTTGTCATACCCGTACTGAACACAAGATGGCGCTGTGAAGACTATCCCAGCCATTATATTAGGGATTCCGGATGATTATCTATTAACATTTCCCATAGACGTGAACTAAAAGTCGTCCTCCAGCCTTCAGTTTCTATCCATGTCTGGGAAAGCTGGGTGATGGCCCATATGGTGCAGTCCTCATAGGGTTTGTCACTTGCAAACATTATGTAGACCACATCTGTAACAGAAGAGCGGGGGTCTCACTATGTAACTCGTTCAGGAGACTGGGAAAGCTGTGATGGTGGACATAGCATCAGATCCCTTCCTAGAGACGTGCAGTGTCGGACTGGGGTGCCTAGGGCCCACCAGTAATATGTATTTTGGGGGCCCACCGTACTGTCTGCTGAGCTGTGTATCTCAGCATATTACTGTTCTGCTGTATCTAAACCCTTCATGAGTGTTACCATCTGCTGTACTGGTGTATCTTATCCGATCATATGCGGTAGTCTCTACTGTGATAGTCTCGGAAACCTACACAGACCTGGCCTCCCCATCATGCCCACCTCTGTGTCGCCCTCGCACTATCACACATTCCTCTCCGCGGTGCACGGTGCTGGATCGGAGGAATGCTGTGTACATGTGGGTCACTGAGAGGTGAGCAGCGGTTACATGTGAGCACTCGTCTCCTATCGTCCGCATCTCACTAAGCACCCCACTGTGTACCTCCTGACACCCTAGAACCAGCACATAAATCATATGTGCCCCAACACGCTCTATCAATACTACGCAATAATACGCCCGCACCGCCACCATCATAATCTTATAATAATCCGCCTGGAAGTGGGAGTCCAACTGACAATGCTCTGTATGAATAACCCCTTCATGACCAGGTGTGAGGAGTATCCATCAAAGAACAAACAGGGCAGTATTATATTCTTGTACATAGAAGGCAGTATTATAGTAGTTATATTCTTGTACATAGGAGGCAGTATTATAGTAGTTATATTCTTGTACATAGGAGGCAGTATTATAGTAGTTATATTCTTGTACATAGGAGCAGTATTATAGTAGTTATATTCTTGTACATAGGAGCAGTATTATAGTAATTATATTCTTGTACACAGGAGCAGTATTATAGTAGTTATATTCTTGTACATAGGAGCAGTATTATAGTAGTTATATTCTTGTACATAGGAGGCAGTATTATAGTAGTTATATTCTTGTACATAGGAGGCAGTATTATAGTAGTTATATTCTTGTACATAGGAGCAGTATTATAGTAGTTATATTCTTGTACATAGGAGCAGTATTATAGTAATTATATTCTTGTACACAGGAGCAGTATTATAGTAGTTATATTCTTGTACATAGGAGCAGTATTATAGTAGTTATATTCTTGTACATTGGAGCAGTATTATAGTAGTTATATTCTTGTACATAGGAGCAGTATTATAGTAGTTATATTCCTGTACATAGGAGCAGTATTATAGTAGTTATATTCTTGTACATAGGAGCAGTATTATAGTAGTTATATTCTTGTACATAGGAGGCAGTATTATAGTAGTTATATTCCTGTACATAGGAGCAGTATTATAGTAGTTATAGCCTTGTACATAGGAGCAGTATTATAGCAGTTATATTCTTGTACATAGGAGCAGTATTATAGTAGTTATATTCCTGTACATAGGAGCAGTATTATAGTAGTTATATTCTTGTACATTGGAGCAGTATTATAGTAGTTATATTCTTGTACATAGGAGCAGTATTATAGTAGTTATATTCTTGTACATAGGAGCAGTATTATAGTAGTTATATCCCTGTACATATGAGCAGTATTATAGTAGTTATATCCCTGTACATAGGAGCAGTATTATAGTAGTTATATCCCTGTACATAGGAGCAGTATTATAGTAGTTATATTCTTGTACATAGGAGCAGTATTATAGTAGTTATATTCTTGTACATAGGAGCAGTATTATAGTAGTTATATTCTTGTACATAGGAGCAGTATTATAGTAGTTATATTCTTGTACATAGGAGGCAGTATTATAGTAGATATATTCTTGTACATAGGGGGCAGTATTATAGTAGTTATATTCTTGTACATAGGAGCAGTATTATAGTAGTTATATTCCTGTACATAGGAGCAGTATTATAGTAGTTATATTCTTGTACATAGGAGCAGTATTATAGTAGTTATATTCTTGTACATAGGAGCAGTATTATAGTAGTTATATTCTTGTACATAGGAGGCAGTATTATAGTAGTTATATTCTTGTACATAGGAGGCAGTATTATAGTAATTATATTCTTGTACATAGGAGGAAGTATTATAGTAGTTATATTCTTGTACATAGGAGCAGTATTATAGTAGTTATATTCCTGTACATAGGAGCAGTATTATAGTAGTTATATTCTTGTACATAGGAGGCAGTATTATAGTAGTTATATTCTTGTACATAGGAGCAGTATTATAGTAGTTACAGTCATGTGAAAAAATTAGGACACCCTTTGAAAGCATGTGGTTTTTTGTAACATTTTTAATAAAAGGTTATTTCATCTCCGTTTCAACAATACAGAGAGATTAAAGTAATCCAACTAAACAAAGAAAACTGAAGAAAAGTCTTTTCAAGATCTTCTGTAAATGTCATTCTACAAAAATGCCTATTCTAACTGAGGAAAAAGATAGGACACCCTTGCCCCTAATAGCGAGTGTTACCTCCTTTGGCTGAAATAACTGCAGTGAGACGGTTCTTGTAGCCATCTACCAGTCTTCGACATCGGTCTGAGGAAATTTTACCCCACTCCTCAATGCAGAACTTTTTCAGCTGTGAGATGTTTGAGGGGTTTCTTGCACGTACAGCCCTTTTCAAGTCACCCCACAGCATCTCAATGGGATTCAAATCTGGACTTTGACTTGGCCATTCCAGGACTCTCCATTTCTTCTTTTTCAGCCAATCTTTGGTTGATTTACTAGTATGTTTTGGGTCATTGTCATGTTGCATGGTCCAGTTCCGCTTCAGCTTTAATTTTCTAACTGATGGTCTCACATGTTCTTCAAGCACCTTCTGATACACAGTAGAATTCATCGTGGATTCTATGATGGTGAGCTGACCAGGTCCTGCTGCAGCAAAGCAGCCCCAAACCATGACACTTCCACCTCCATGCTTCACAGTTGGTATGAGGTTCTTTTCTTGGAATGCTGTGTTTGGTTTACGCCAAACATGTCCTCTGCTGTTGTGTCCAAATAATTCAATTTTGGACTCATCTGTCCAAAGAACATTATTCCAGAAGTCCTGGTCTTTGTCAACTTTATCTCTGGCAAATGTCAGTCTGGCCTCGATGTTTCTCTTGGAAAGCAAAGGTTTCCTCCTTGCACACCTCCCATGCAAGTTAAACTTGTACAGTCTCTTTCTGATTGTAGAGGCATGTACTTCTACATCAACAGTAGCCAGAGCCTGCTGTAGTTCTCGAGATGACACTTTAGGGTTTTTGGAGACCTCTTTTAGCATCTTGCGGTCTGCTCTTGGGGTGAACTTGCTGGGGCGACCAGTCCTGGGCATGTTGGCAGTTGTTTTGAAAGCCCTCCACTTGTAGACTATCTTCCGGACAGTGGAATGGCTGATTTCAAAATCTTTTTAAATCCCTTCCCAGACTCATAGGCTGCTACAATCTTTTTTCTGAAGTCCTCTGACAGCTCTTTTGCTCTCACCATGGTGCTCACTCTCACTTCAACAGTCAGGAGCACACCAAACTAAATGTCTGAGGTTTAAATAGGGCAAGCCTCATTCAACATGCAGAGTAACGATCTACTAATTATGTGCACCTGGTGTGATATACCTGTGTGAGATCTGAGCCAATTTAAGAGGGAATACATGTGAGGGTGTCCTATCTTTTTCCTCAGTTAGAATAGGCATTTTTGTAGAATGACATTTACAGAAGATCTTGAAAAGACTTTTCTTCAGTTTTCTTTGTTTAGTTGGATTACTTTAATCTCTCTGTATTGTTGAAACGGAGATGAAATAACCTTTTATTAAAAATGTTACAAAAAACCACATGCTTTCAAAGGGTGTCCTAATTTTTTCACATGACTGTATATTCTTGTACATAGGAGCAGTATTATAGTAGTTATATTCTTGTACATAGGAGGCAGTATTATAGTAGTTATATTCTTGTACATAGGAGGCAGTATTATAGTAATTATATTCTTGTACATAGGAGGAAGTATTATAGTAGTTATATTCTTGTACATAGGAGCAGTATTATAGTAGTTATATTCTTGCACATAGGAGCAGTATTATAGTAGTTATATTCTTGTACATAGGAGCAGTATTATAGTAGATATATTCTTGTACATAGGAGCAGTATTATAGTAGTTATATTATTGTACATAGGAGGCAGTATTATAGTAGTTATATTCTTGTACATAGGAGGCAGTATTATAGTAGTTATATTCTTGTACATAGGAGCAGTATTATAGTAGTTATATTCTTGTACATAGGAGCAGTATTATAGTAGTTATATTCTTGTACATAGGAGCAGTATTATAGTAGCTATATTCTTGGACATAGGAGGCAGTATTATAGTATTTATATTCTTGTACATAGGAGCAGTAATATAGTAGATATATTCTTGTACATAGGAGCAGTATTATAGTAGTTATATTCTTGTACATAGGAGCAGTATTATAGTAGTTATATTCTTGTACATAGGAGCAGTATTATAGTAGTTATATTCTTGGACATAGGAGGCAGTATTATAGTATTTATATTCTTGTACATAGGAGCAGTAATATAGTAGATATATTCTTGTACATAGGAGCAGTATTTTAGTAGTTATACTCTTGGACATAGGAGGCAGTATTATAGTAGTTATATTCTTGTACATAGGAGGCAGTATTATAGTAGTTATATTCTTGTACATAGGAGCAGTAATATAGTAGTTATAGTCTTGTACATAGGAGCAGTATTATAGTAGTTATATTCTTGTACATAGGAGCAGTATTATAGTAGTTATATTCTTGTACATAGGAGCAGTATTATAGTAGTTATATTCTTGGACATAGGAGGCAGTATTATAGTAGTTATATTCTTGTACATAGGAGCAGTAATATAGTAGTTATATTCTTGTACATAGGAGCAGTATTATAGTAGTTATATTCTTGTACATACGAGGCAGTATTATAGTAGTTATATTCTTGTACATAGGAGCAGTATTATAGTAGTTATATTCTTGTACATAGGAGCAGTATTATAGTAGTTATATTCTTGTACATAGGAGCAGTATTATAGTAGTTATATTCTTGTACATAGGGGCAGTATTATAGTAGTTATATTCTTGTACATAGGAGCAGTATTATAGTAGTTATATTCTTGTACATAGGAGCAGTATTATAGTAGTTATATTCTTGTACATAGGAGCAGTATTATAGTAGTTATATTCTTGCACATAGGAGCAGTATTATAATTGTTATATTCTTGTACATAGGAGCAGTATTATAGTAGTTATATTCTTTGAAAATTTTCTTTTTATTAAGAAAAATGACAAAATGACACACTATACCATCACGCAGTGATAGACATAGATTGATGAGTAGCATACATCGTTTACAACGTACATAACAGATATGGACAATGTAACCACATCACAATAAGCTAGTACAATATGCTAGTTACCTATATACCTTTAAATGCACACTAGTCTTGTAGCATGTCTAGCGATTGTAATAACACCGAAAGTAGAGGGGCAGAAAGGTGGGAAAGTCAGGGAGGGAGGGAAGGAGAGAGAGGGGAAAACTGAAAACAATAATCCTTCCATGACACCTGTACATATATTGCACATCATACAGTTAAAGCACAAATTAAATTCGAGTCATATGAGCAGGAACTATGCACCATTAGTTCTGCCATGATCCTGACTACCTGACAATAATGCATGAGTATTACACCACCTAGTGAGCTTCTGAGTTGTTGCCTCCAAGCGGAGCCGACCCCTCGTCTCTAAATAACAGCCATGGTGTCCACAGCTTGACATATTTATTGTGGTTCCTGTCCTCCCAACTCGCAAGCTCTTCCATACGGCAGATATGATCCACCTTGTTCAGCCATGCCTCCACAGTAGGGGGCTCCGTACACAACCAGTGCTGCGGAATAAGCAGTCTCGCGGCCTGGAGTAACTGGGTAACTAAGCATCTTTTAGAGGGAGAAAAAGAAGGAGTTGGGAGCCACAGGAGCACAAGTGTAGGAGGCACTTCAATGGTGACTTTTGTTATCTTCTGGATAGAGGACAAGACCCCCTCCCAATAAGGCCGTATTTTAGGGCAGAACCAGAAGATGTGGGATAGAGTCCCTGTATCTTCCAAACATCGCCAACACCTGTCATCCTGTCTCATGCCCCTAGTAAACATTTGCTTTGGAGTTAAATACCACTGAGTAAGGACTTTATATGTGTGCTCTTGCACCCTAGTGCACCTAGAGAAGCCGTGAGAGTGTGCATGTATTCTCATGATGTCAGTTTCACTCAGCTCTACTCCCAGCTCAGTAGCCCAGTGCCTCAGGTATTGCGGCATTCCAGGGGAGCGGGGGTTAACCAAAGCCAGATAGCATAGAGAGATCAGCTTGCGCGGAAAGGACTCACATGTTAAAATTTTCTCAAACCATGACTGGGTAGGCTTATGTCTGTTACCATCAATTAATGGTTTGGAGACCGAGTTGAGCTCGATGAGTTCCAGGAAGTTGCATGATTTAATAAGGCTATGTAATGGATGATGAGCCGCTATGTCACCCGCAGTCGCCCCTAAGAACTCCTCAGTTGTAAACTTGCTCAGTTTTTGCCATGTCGTGGCTATCTGTTTAGCATTGGGCCTTGTAGCAAAGGGAAGAAGATCAGCTGGCATAGAGGGAGAGGGGTTGTTTAAGAGGTTAAGCTTGCCGGATAACTGTTGTATTACTGAAGCAGTGCCTCTAAGCAAAACTTGTGATCTGAGATTAGAAGAAGTGAGACCCCAGAGGCCCGCCCTCTGGACAGAGGAGAGTTGGGCCATCTCTAAGTCGCAACCCCAAGTATGGAGTCTACTGGCATGTAGTTGAATCCATCTTTTCAAATGAATCGCCTGATAATATAAGAATGCATCCGGCAAACCAAACCCCCCCGCGCTCTTACGTCTTATCAGCCTGCTATGTGCCAATCTGGCTGACTTCCCCCCCCACAGGAACGTTCTAAATAATCTCCTAACCTGGCAGAAAAAAGACATGGGGAGAAAAATGGGCAACATCTGCAGTACATAGAGGAGCTTAGGCATAATGAAGGCCTTCAAAAGGTTCTTTCTACCCATCCACGAAACATATGGAATTTTAAGTGAATGGAGCTGTTTCTGTATCTCGCTCAAAAGGGGCTGATAATTTAAGCTAAAAGTTTGGTTTAGATCCGCCGGTAACTTAATTCCTAAATAAGAAAGGTGAGACTCCTGCCAGATAAACGGGGTTGTGCCCTTCAGAGAGGAAACCACTTTGCTCGAAGCAGAAACGTTCATTGCTTCAGACTTCGTATAGTTAACTTTAAAATTAGAGATCCTCCCGTACAGTTCAAAAAGGGATAGAAGATGCGGAAAGGCCTCGACAGGGTTTGAAAGCATAACCAGGAGATCGTCCGCATAAGCGGCATTTATGTACTCTACAGAGCTACCTCTGACCTTTAGGCCCCTTATACCGGGGTGCTCTCTTATAGCTTGCAATAATGTCTCCATTACCATGACATATAACGTAGGTGACAGAGGACAACCCTGACGGGTCCCGTTTGTAATCGGAAATGGTTGAGATAGTGTACCATTCACCCTTATACGGGCACTAGGTTCATGGTAGAGAGACATGACCGCATTTTGGAATTGTTCTGGAATACCGAATTTATGCAAAGTTTTCCTCATATATCCCCAGCTCACCCTGTCAAAGGCCTTTTCCGCATCCACACCCAGAAGGACCAGTGAGGCCTTTTCCGCTTTAGCTAACTGCATTGCTGATAGAACCCTGCACGAGTTCTGGCTTCCCTCTCTTCCAGGCACAAACCCGGCCTGGTCCGGATGAATCAGTTTAGTCAGAAGGGGAGCGAGACGGGAAGCTAGTAGTTTTGCCCAGATTTTGACATCTACATTGAGAAGTGAAATCGGCCTGTAGCTGCCGCACTGGTTAGGGTCTTTACCTGCCTTTGGCAAGATTGTGACTGTCGCCTCCAGGGACTGCTTATGGAGGGTAGAGCCACTTAAGATGGAGTTGCACCAAGTGACTAATCGTGGAGACAGAACTGATGCCATTTTTTTATAATACCCCACTGAATACCCGTCAGGACCCGGGCATTTCCCCATTGGCATAGAACTCAAATTTTTTTCCACCTCGTCTAATGAGACTGGGGCAGTGAGTTTGTCCCTATCACTAGTCTCTAATGTAGATAAGTTGAGATCCCTCAAAAATTTGTCCGCCGTCTCCTCAATGTCAGCCTCTGAGTCACCCTCTGGACATTTGAGACCATAGAGCTTGCTATAGAACTTGTGGAATTCTCTGGCAATATCTGAGGTTCTATGTAGTAATTTGCCACCCTTATCCTCAATTCCAGCTATGTATGAAGCATCTTTCTTCTGCTTAAGGAGCGCCGCCATAAGCTTTGTCCCCTTGTCCCCATGAGCATAAAACCGGAACTGAGCATACTGATAGGACTTCGCCTGATGATAATTAAGGTGGTCTTTAAGTTTTTTCCTAGTTAGTGCCAGCTCCTGCTGGGCTTCAATCGTTTTGGATTTCTTATGCAGGGATTCCAAGGCCGTTATCTTCTCTAGCAGTGTGTGAAATGTCTTTTGTCTTTCTTTCTTTTTCCTACTGCCTAAGGCAATCAACTCCCCCCTTATAACCGCCTTATGCGTCTCCCAGACGGTGGTGACAGAGACGTCGTCCGTGGAGTTCTCCACAAAAAATTGTTGTATTTTTGCCTTGATGTCTCTCATCACCTCCTCATCATCTAGCAGAGTTTCATTCAATCTCCATTGTCGAGAAGGCTGGGGTAATTCAGAGAACACCACGGACGTCGTGACAGGAGCGTGGTCAGACACCGTCATAGGGTCAATGGTGGAGCCACTCACCAATCCAGCGTGGGTGTCAGTAATGAAAATATAGTCTAGCCTGGAGTAAACCTTATGTGGGGCTGAAAAGAATGTGTAATCCAAATCTGTAGGGTGGGTCAGTCGCCAGGTGTCCAGTAAATGGGCCTCTGCTAAATGCTTGTTAATCCTACCAATAGCTGCTTGAGTCAGTTGGGAGGAGTGATCAGAAGCATCCATTAGTGGGTTTAAGGCCACGTTAAGATCCCCCCCTACCAAACAAATACCCTCTGCAAAAGCGGACAGTTTAGACAGTGTGGACCGCAACCAAGCCCCCTGACCCCGATTGGGGCTATATAGACTCGCTAATGTTACAAGTGTAGTCCCTATCTTACCCTTTATGAACATAAAGCGTCCCTCTGAATCGGTTAGAGAGGAAGTAAGGGAGAAGGGGACCCTTTTGGAAATGGCAATCCCCGCGCCCCTGGAAGCTTTGGCATGAGAGCTAATGAACCACTGACTAAAGTAAGACTGTGAGAGTTTGGGAACATGACCTAGCTTAAGGTGCAGTTCTTGAAAAAAACAGACGTCAGTGCGTCTCTTTTTCAATAGTCTGATTACCTGTGAACGCTTCTGAGGGGTATTGAACCCCCTCACATTAAACGAGGTACAGTTAACTGCAGACATCATAGCAGAGGTACATACAAGTATTTGCATACGATGAAGAATGTGTACATGGACAGGAAAACAGGGGGAACAAACAGAATAACGCCTTGCTTTGGGCAAGGTCCTTTGTACCTCTGAGCCAGAAGGTTGCTAAAAATAACAACACGGAAACTTCTTCAAGCCCAATATGGTCAAAGGAGATGGTGGAACTCCTTGCAGGAGCATAGGAACCACCGGTGACATGGTGGGAGCAGGCTGACATGCTCAGTGTCAGTCAATACTACTCCTGTTCACAAATCAGGGTTCCCACCCCACAAAGTGTGCCAAAAAGGTATCTCATCTGTGTGGGCAAGCCACTACCTTGACTGCCGGAAAGAATCTGGCTATACATACATAACCGGGAATAACAAAACAGTATATGTACTCTCTTAGTACCCGCATAAAGAATGCATTGCAACCATAACTACTATGGGGTTCACCCATGCCAACAATAAGCGGATGCAACCTCACAACATGTGCCTGAACGGCACTAACTTGACTCATTTTAAATGCGCTTCAACCCCTTAATAAGCATTCTCTGAGGAGCCTGCATTAACATAGACCCACATACGACCTGCTGAGAATGTTCAGGTAATTCTCTGTTTTGCTCTTGGGCCTTTCCTGGATGGCACCTTCGACCATCTGGAGCATTCAGGGAGTTCTGGGAGCGGGACGCCAGTGTCCGCCGAGGGCAGCCATGACGGTATGTCCTGTGGCGTGGTGTTAAGCAGCTCCCATGCCGCCGGCAGATCACTGGGGGTTCGAATAGTGCACCTCTTGCCGTCCCTGGAGAAAGTAAGCCCGAAAGGAAAGAGCCACTTGAAGGGGATCCTGCTGTGGCGAAGAATCTCGGTGACAGGTCTCAGAATTCTTCTCTTGTTCAGGGTTGAAGGCGCGAGGTCCTGGAACAGCAGAATCTTGGTGCCGTCGTATTTTACATCTCCCCTCTCTCTGGCTGCTTTGAAAATAGCAGCGGTATCAACATACCGCAAGAGGCCGCATACTACATCACGAGGGGGTTCTCCCTCCCTGGGTTTGGGTCGCAGGGAGCGGTGGATGCGCTCTATTGTAACTGCAGCCGCAGCATCAGGGCCCAGCAGGGATGTGAAAATGGCGGACGCAGCAGCGGGAAGGTCCTCATGTGGCACCGCTTCTGGCAGGCCTCTGAAGAGTACATTTTTGCGCCTGCTTCTGTTTTCCTGATCTTCAATAAGGGCATAAGCGTGATCCAGGGAGGACAGGTAAGCAGAGCTGTTGTCTCCCAGCACGCGGGCGTGTTCCAGGATGGCCCCTTGTGTAGTTTCAAGCCTCTCGACTCTGTGGCCGATGTGTTTGATGTCCTCCTTTATCTCAGTGAGCTCCTGCATCACCGGCTGTATCACAGACATGAGCGCTTGCTGCAGGAAAAGCTTTGAAATAGGTTCGGCTGCTTCAGCTTGCGATCCCTGAGAGCCCTCAGTAAGCGGGCTGTCTGCTCTCTCAGCTTCCTCCATGCCGTCCTCAGGATCCGGCGGCGCCATCTTAGGTCGCTCTGCTACCGGAGCTGCAGACCGCTTATTAAAGAATTTCTCCATTTCGGAGGGTCCCCGGTCTTGCTTGAGGGGTTCAAGACGGTCTCTGGGTATATACCTGCCGATTTTCCCCATGTTTCTGCAGTCAGAATGCGAAATAAACCACTTTGTGAGGCTATGAAGAGGAGAGCTCTTCTCACATGCGGCCGGTCAGGACGCCGGTCAAGCTCCGCCCCCTATAGTAGTTATACTCTTGTACATAGGAGCAGTATTATAGTAGTTATATTCTTATACATAGGAGCAGTATTATAGTAGTTATATTCTTATACATAGGAGCAGTATTATAGTAGTTATATTCTTGTACATAGGAGCAGTATTATAGTAGTTATATTCCTGTACATAGGGGGCAGTATTATAGTAGTTATAGTCTTGTACATAGGAGCAGTATTATAGCAGTTATATTCTTGTACATAGGAACAGTATTATAGTAGTTATATTCTTGTACATAGGAGCAGTATTATAGTAGTTATATTCCTGTACATAGGAGCAGTATTATAGTAGTTATATTCTTGTACATAGGAGCAGTATTATAGTAGTTATATTCTTATACATAGGAGCAGTATTATAGTAGTTATATTCTTATACATAAGAGCAGTATTATAGTAGTTATACTCTTGTACATAGGAGCAGTATTATAGTAGTTATATTCTTATACATAGGAGCAGTATTATAGTAGTTATATTCTTATACATAGGAGCAGTATTATAGTAGTTATATTCTTGTACATAGGAGCAGTATTATAGTAGTTATATTCCTGTACATAGGGGGCAGTATTATAGTAGTTATAGTCTTGTACATAGGAGCAGTATTATAGCAGTTATATTCTTGTACATAGGAACAGTATTATAGTAGTTATATTCTTGTACATAGGAGCAGTATTATAGTAGTTATATTCCTGTACATAGGAGCAGTATTATAGTAGTTATATTCTTGTACATAGGAGCAGTATTATAGTAGTTATATTCTTATACATAGGAGCAGTATTATAGTAGTTATATTCTTATACATAAGAGCAGTATTATAGTAGTTATACTCTTGTACATAGGAGCAGTATTATAGTAGTTATATTCTTATACATAGGAGCAGTATTATAGTAGTTATATTCTTATACATAGGAGCAGTATTATAGTAGTTATATTCTTGTACATAGGAGCAGTATTATAGTAGTTATATTCCTGTACATAGGGGGCAGTATTATAGTAGTTATAGTCTTGTACATAGGAGCAGTATTATAGCAGTTATATTCTTGTACATAGGAACAGTATTATAGTAGTTATATTCTTGTACATAGGAGCAGTATTATAGTAGTTATATTCCTGTACATAGGAGCAGTATTATAGTAGTTATATTCTTGTACATAGGAGCAGTATTATAGTAGTTATATTCTTATACATAGGAGCAGTATTATAGTAGTTATATTCTTATACATAAGAGCAGTATTATAGTAGTTATATTCTTGTACATAGGAGCAGTATTATAGTAGTTATATTCCTGTACATAGGGGGCAGTATTATAGTAGTTATAGTCTTGTACATAGGAGCAGTATTATAGCAGTTATATTCTTGTACATAGGAACAGTATTATAGTAGTTATATTCTTGTACATAGGAGCAGTATTATAGTAGTTATATTCCTGTACATAGGAGCAGTATTATAGTAGTTATATTCTTGTACATAGGAGCAGTATTATAGTAGTTATATTCTTGTATATAGGAGGCAGTATTATAGTAGTTATATTCTTGTACATAGGAGCAGTATTATAGTAGTTATATTCTTGTACATAGGAGCAGTATTATAGTAGTTATATTCTTGTACATAGGAGCAGTATTATAGTAGTTATATTCCTGTACATAGGGGCAGTATTATAGTAGTTATATTCTTATACATAGGGGGCAGTATTATAGTAGTTATATTCTTGTACATAGGAGCAGTATTATAGTAGTTATATTCTTGTACATAGGAGCAGTATTATAGTAGTTATATTCTTGTACATAGGAGCAGTATTATAGTAGTTATATTCCTGTACATAGGAGCAGTATTATAGTAGTTATATTCTTGTACATAGGAGCAGTATTATAGTAGTTATATTCTTATACATAGGAGCAGTATTATAGTAGTTATATTCTTATACATAAGAGCAGTATTATAGTAGTTATATTCTTGTACATAGGAGCAGTATTATAGTAGTTATATTCCTGTACATAGGGGGCAGTATTATAGTAGTTATAGTCTTGTACATAGGAGCAGTATTATAGCAGTTATATTCTTGTACATAGGAACAGTATTATAGTAGTTATATTCTTGTACATAGGAGCAGTATTATAGTAGTTATATTCCTGTACATAGGAGCAGTATTATAGTAGTTATATTCTTGTACATAGGAGCAGTATTATAGTAGTTATATTCTTGTATATAGGAGGCAGTATTATAGTAGTTATATTCTTGTACATAGGAGCAGTATTATAGTAGTTATATTCTTGTACATAGGAGCAGTATTATAGTAGTTATATTCTTGTACATAGGAGCAGTATTATAGTAGTTATATTCCTGTACATAGGGGCAGTATTATAGTAGTTATATTCTTGTACATAGGAGCAGTATTATAGTAGTTATATTCTTGTATATAGGAGCAGTATTATAGTAGTTATATTCTTGTACATAGGAGGCAGTATTATAGCAGTTATATTCTTGTACATAGGGGGCAGTATTATAGTAGTTATATTCTTGTACATAGGAGCAGTATTATAGTAGTTATATTCTTATACATAGGAGGCAGTATTATAGTAGTTATATTCTTGTACATAGGAGCAGTATTATAGTAGTTATATTCTTGTACATAGGAGCAGTATTATAGTAGTTATATTCTTATACATAGGAGGCAGTATTATAGTAGTTATATTCTTGTACATAGGAGCAGTATTATAGTAGTTATATTCTTGTACATAGGAGCAGTATTATAGTAGTTATAGTCTTGTACATAGGAGCAGTATTATAGCAGTTATATTCTTGTACATAGGAACAGTATTATAGTAGTTATATTCTTGTACATAGGAGCAGTATTATAGTAGTTATATTCCTGTACATAGGAGCAGTATTATAGTAGTTATATTCTTGTACATAGGAGCAGTATTATAGTAGTTATATTCTTGTATATAGGAGCAGTATTATAGTAGTTATATTCTTGTACATAGGAGGCAGTATTATAGCAGTTATATTCTTGTACATAGGGGGCAGTATTATAGTAGTTATATTCTTGTACATAGGAGCAGTATTATAGTAGTTATATTCTTATACATAGGAGGCAGTATTATAGTAGTTATATTCTTGTACATAGGAGCAGTATTATAGTAGTTATATTCTTGTACATAGGAGCAGTATTATAGTAGTTATATTCTTGTACATAGGAACAGTATTATAGTAGTTATATTCTTGTACATAGGAGCAGTATTATAGTAGTTATATTCTTATACATAGGGGGCAGTATTATAGTAGTTATATTCTTGTACATAGGAGCAGTATTATAGTAGTTATATTCTTGTACATAGGAGGCAGTATTATAGTAGTTATATTCTTGTACATAGGAGCAGTATTATAGTAGTTATATTCTTGTACATAGGAGCAGTATTATAGTAGTTATATTCTTGTACATAGGAACAGTATTATAGTAGTTATATTCTTGTACATAGGAACAGTATTATAGTAGTTATATTCTTGTGCATAGGAGCAGTATTATAGTAGTTATATTCTTGTACATAGGAGCAGTATTATAGTAGTTATATTCTTGTACATAGGAGCAGTATTATAGTAGTTATATTCTTGTACATAGGAGACAGTATTATAGTAGTTATATTCTTAACCATATTTCTTTTTATTGAAAGAAAGCAAAAGATCAGGGTCGAGACCCACACATGACAGTACAATGGTGATAACAAATTCCCATACGATCATGAAGCATACACGTCATATGTAGACAATACAAGCAATCTTGCCTTAGTTAGTAAGAAACATTAAATAAAAAGGTAAAAAGGAAAGAAGGGGAAGGAACAATCAGGAGGGGGGGAAACGAGGAAGTGAGATAACCTCTGCTCTATCATGTAAAATTTCTATGGGCTTTCCATGGGGACCATAATTTTAAGAAGCGGGCACGTGAATTAGTCTCCCAATGCGCAAGCTCCTCAAAACGGTAAATCTGGTCCACCTTGTCAGTCCAAATATGGAGAGTCGGTGGGGAGTCGTTCTTCCACAAAAAGGGGATAAGTAACTTTGCTGCTGTAAGCAGCATCGTAGGGAGATCATGCTTAGAGGGAGTGAGAGAGCTATTAGGGCACCATAACAGCACTAGTTTAGCATCTATTGATACCCTTGTGTTGCATATTTGGTTAACCAATGCCTCAATTGAAGTCCAAAACAGTCGAATTTTGTGACAAAGCCACCAAATATGCGACAAAGATCCAATACCTGTACCACATCTCCAACACGATTCAGGGATCTCTGGGTTCAATTTATGCAAAAACTCAGGTGTCTTGTACCACCTACTGAGAAGCTTAAAGGAATTCTCCTGAATCCGCACACAACGACTGAAGCCGTGTGAGTGGGCCAGAATGGACGCCTTCTCCGGCTCCGTAAGAGACATAGAGAGCTTCCTTTCCCAGGAGACCACATAATGTAGCTCTGGGGGTAATGAAGAGAGTATTTCTTTATACATCTGGGATAACGGTCTAAGGGGGGGTTTAGTAGCCAAAACCTTCTTTTCAAGCCAGGAGGGGGAACTACTACCTGCAAAGGGCCCAGTACACTTTTTAGTGTCTCGTTTAAAATCTGCTAAGTGGAAAAAAGGCGCAGCTTTAACCTCAGGGAGGTCCACCACTGAATCCCAGTTCAAACTGCCATCCGGGAGAAGGGCATCCCGCAGAGAAATATCAGCGAGCTTAGACCAAATCCCGGAGGGGTTTAACACAGAGGGGTGTATGTGGCTCTGCAGTAAGTTAAGTGGCATACTAGGGTTAGGAAAATTAAAAGTGCGAGACTGAACCATTTTGGACCATTCAACCAGCATACCCTTCCAAACCGGAGAGGAGTAGTAGTGATTAGCCGAAATAGGCCTAATGCCCCACAAAGTAAGTAGTTCTTGGTTCGTGAACAGTACATTTTCAAGGCGGGAACAAATGGAATTGGAGTGACGAGTCATGATAGCTACACATCTGCAGAGCTGTACTGCGTTATAATATAATTTCACACCTGGCATCCCAAAACCACCAAACCGTCTGTCCCTTGTGAGAACCGAATAAGCTATACGCGGAGATTTTCCGTTCCATAGGAAGCGTGTGAATACTCTCCGTATTTCTGTAAAATATATAGCAGTTA
This sequence comes from Bufo gargarizans, assembly GCF_014858855.1. Lineage (NCBI taxonomy): Eukaryota > Metazoa > Chordata > Amphibia > Anura > Bufonidae > Bufo > Bufo gargarizans. Next base: position 333,136 of record NW_025334080.1, on the reverse strand, counting down.
TATTCTTGCACATAGGAGCAGTATTATAGTAGTTATATTCTTGTACATAGAGGCAGTATTATAGTAGTTATATTCTTGTACATAGGAGGCAGTATTATAGTAGTTATATTCTTGTACATAGGAGCAGTATTATAGTAGTTATATTCTTGTACATAGGAGCAGTATTATAGTAGTTATATTCTTGTACATAGGGGCAGTATTATAGTAGTTATATTCTTGTATATAGCATGCAGTATTATAGTAGTTATATTCTTGTACATAGGAGCAGTATTATAGTAGTTATATTCTTGTACATAGGAGGCAGTATTATAGTAGTTATATTCTTGTACATAGGAGCAGTATTATAGTAGTTATATTCTTGTACAGAGGAGCAGTATCATAGTAGTTATATTCTTGTACATAGGGGGCAGTATTATAGTAGTTATATTCTTGTACATAGGAGCAGTATTATAGTAGTTATATTCTTGTACATAGGAGGCAGTATTATAGTAGTTATATTCCTGTACATAGGAGCAGTATTATAGTAGTTATATTCTTGTACATAGGAGCAGTATTATAGTAGTTATATTCTTGTACATAGGAGCAGTATTATAGTAGTTATAGTCTTGTACATAGGGGCAGTATTATAGTAGATATATTCTTGTACATAGGAGCAGTATTATAGTAGTTATATTCTTGTACATAGGGAGCAGTATTATAGTAGTTATATTCTTGTACAGAGGAGGCAGTATTATAGTAGTTATATTCTTGTACATAGGAGCAGTATTATAGTAGTTATATTCTTGTACATAGGGGCAGTATTATAGTAGTTATATTCCTGTACATAGGAGCAGTATTATAGTAGTTATATTCTTGTACATAGGAGCAGTATTATAGTAGTTATATTCTTGTACATAGGAGCAGTATTATAGTAGTTATATTCTTGTACATAGGAGCAGTATTATAGTAGTTATATTCTTGTACATAGGAGGCAGTATTATAGTAGTTATATTCTTGTACATAGGAGGCAGTATTATAGTAGTTATATTCTTGTACATAGGAGGCAGTATTATAGTAGTTATATTCTTGTACATAGGAGCAGTATTATAGTAGTTATATTCTTGTACATAGGAGGCAGTATTATAGTAGTTATATTCTTGTACATAGGAGGTAGTATTATAGTAGTTATATTCTTGTACATAGGAGTTAGTATTATAGTAGTTATATTCTTGTACATAGGGAGCAGTATTATAGTAGTTATATTCTTGTACATAGGAGCAGTATTATAGTAGTTATATTCTTGTACATAGGAGCAGTATTATAGTAGTTATATTCTTGTACATAGGAGCAGTATTATAGTAGTTATATTCCTGTACATAGGAGCAGTATTATAGTAGTTATATTCTTGTACATAGGAGCAGTATTATAGTAGTTATATTCTTGTACATAGGAGGCAGTACTATAGTAGTTATATTCTTGTACATAGGAGCAGCATTATAGTAGTTATACTCTTGTACACAGGAGGCAGTATTATAGTAGTTATATACTTGTACATAGGAGGCAGTATTATAGTAGTTATATTCTTGTACATAAGCCCAGTATTATAGTAGTTATTGTACATAGGGGGGCAGTATTATAGCAGTTAATTTTCTAAGATGTTTAGTTTATCCTATCGGTCCGGATCAGTAATTAAAACCTTAAAATTGACAAATACTGTGAGAAAGTTCTTTTAATCCCTTTGAGTTTACAGCAAAGCATAAATAATAAAGTACTGATGCCGGCGATGACAGGCTTAACTATAAACAATTAATATACTCAGATTTCTTGTGTACATTCCTCATGTTTCAGAAATGTGACACAACAGGAGAGGTAGCATTATTTTGACATGTTTTTCTAAACACTGCTTGAAGTCCTCAAGAAGGTTCGTGAAATTAAAGATGGAGAACAAAGCATACATAAGATCAAGACATATCTAACTTTACTCTTGGAACTACCACAATAACAAGTAAGACGAGAGACAGATTGATCTTTCGTACGATATGGTATAGATGGGCAGTCATAAAACCAGAATCAGTTTGCTCTTGTTATGAGGGTCCTGTCATCAGAAGAATAGAGCTTAAACATTAAGATGACTACGAGGTCCAAATTTACAATGGCTTCGAGGTTATGTTCCCATCTCTTTGAGCATGACCAGACTCTTTTTGACCGTCAGAAACATTCAATATCTCCTCAGGCATTAACTGATGTTGGACCTGATGTTTGCCTTGGGCAACAATAATGAGAACTTTTTCTCATCCTAACCATTTTCCGTAGCAATGCATTGTAGTTGCTATGCTTCTTAGGGGAAAGGCCTATAATTCCAACATTGTGATAGCTTGGACAATCTGATGTAGACTTTTTGCCCATAACATCTGCAAATCCAACTCATTGTCATTTAGACCAGTTCCATCTCCAGTAGACATTATGCAGAGAATCAGACACCAAAGCAGTTTAGGGTACCTGAGTCCTTGGGCCAATGTGTACCTCAACCCAAATCATGATCATTAGAAGGAAGGGGTTCTTTAGTGAATTATGGTATGACCATAGTAGATTATTCTACATGGGTGTCTACATTGTAGAGATTGCAAGGGTTTTCAAAAAGAAGTTTAAAAAGTTTTCCAACACAAGTCTCCAGCACCAGATTCTATGAGTCTCATTATGGTTTGTAATAAGTGACACAAAGAAGATACTGGATTACAAACAAATGTTAGGTGGGGTTGGGGCCTCCTAATCCTCTAAGATCATATTTAGTTAAACTTCATAGTTATTTAATTTTAATAATACACGCCCAATATCACGTTACTGTTCAAACAATTTCTTTCGAAGAACATATCCCTGGCTGTCAATTTTTGCTTCCATCCCTCAGTTTCAATATACAGTCCCACATTCTTTCGGTGACTGTAACTCCTTCTCTCTTTCAGCAGGTGTCAATCACATTTGTTTTTGACCAGAGTTATTTTCCTTACAATTGAAAAGGAATTCCAAAAAAACAAACATTGCCATGAAGTTACGGGCTAAGAAAACATGGTTGAAGAGCAAGTTCCAATCAAGATGAGGCAGAAAGACTAAAATATAATTTTGACATTTAATGTATACAGCTCGGTAACCAGTGAGGCTCTCTGGAGATAGAACATTATTTATATTTAACAGCTCTTTCCGGATTCCAGGAATGACTTTAAAGTAAAAACTGATGAACACGAAAATAAAATAAAACCATGGACTCTTTGAAGCCAGGGCTGTGGGTCCCAGAGACCCACAGGGTGTTATCTTTCCAGACATTATACTGTATTATTATTAATTCCTGCACCAACTGCAGGTAGATGTCTACTAGTGTCTTCTGTGGCCGCTTCTAGCCCAAACAAGTCCTACAGAACAAGTGACAAACTTATCTCCACAGGATGAGGTTTAGGCTAGACCATGGTGGAGTCTGGTCCATCAGAAGACAGGAGGCTCCTCCATAAGGTCAGAATATTAAATTAGAGGGGCAGTAACATCAATAAAACATAACCCTTGGGACCTAACCTAAGTCACCGGGCGCTAGACATGGAGCCCAACAAAAGGCCACAACCGGAAATGATTAGCAAAAATTTACCGTAAGGGTAACTGGCTGGTAACACCTATCAATACAGATGTCATACAAATAAAGAGAGAAGATTAGCCAAGTTACACCGTAAGAGTGACTGGCTGGTAATACCTATAAACACAGACGTTATGGAAGTCAAGATATTTATGGGTGGATCTTACCAGTCAAGCTGAATGCTCTCACATGGAAATGTAGAGGCAACTTGATTGTACTTGTTGGTCTCAGTGTTGGTCACGCCGGGCAGCGGGAAAGATTACTATCCCTGATGTGCCCTTCTTGGACTATGCTGTCCCTGGTTTACTCCTAACACGTAGTCATTGCCCCGAGAAGGGCGGTCCGTCCGGAACCTACCCCTTAGCTAACGGTCCTAGAGTATCCTAAAAAAAAAGACGTGCAGAGGATGATTACCGCAAAACTCGACTGTTTAGCACCAGAGTACCTGTTGAGATGACTTTGAAATCTCGTTTAACATTTGAGAAGTTCCCACAGTAAAAGTGCAGTTACAATAATGTTCTAACGTCTTTCATCAATTAGAATAAGCCCCACGACTCATCAGGGGACACGGGGCTGGGAGAAACGGTGAGGAACGATGCAGGTGATAATGCTTACCCGGTTCCTAGTGGGAACAAGAAAAAAAAGGGGGGGGGGGACCAGTCAGGGTCCATAGTATATAAACTATCTAGTTACCTAGGGTAATCAAAGTGAAAATAACCAATACGGTACTTACATGTATTGATCCGGAGGCAAGAGTATGGCTGGACTCCAGTCCGCAGAGACACCCAAAATAATTTGTGTCCCTGCAGGGCTTAGTGGTATGGCAGCGGTGAGCGTGCCTACCATGTGTGTTTTTAAAGCCTAAGGGGCCGAGCGGTATGGACGCATGTACACACTAACGTTAGTGCGCTGTGACGTATACCAGCGCCTGCGCACTACCAAAATTAAGTTGCCGGTGCCCAAAACATTGGAGCGCAGGAACGAAAGTCCGCGCATGCGCCGCATGTATAGTGAGGACATTCTATGCACCACTATCGGGAGGTGCGGCTAACAGGGATGTATGTAAAGAGAAGTGTATGAAGAGCCATGAAATAGGTGTGCACGGCTCCCCACCTCCACCTATATACAAAATGAGGGGGCCAAATATGAAGTCAGGGTCCCCTAACACATTAAGGGCGTACAGGGGGACTTAATGGGTACAATATCTGACTGCTGACAAGGATTAAAATACGTGCCAAATGCTAAAGGAAAGGCAAGAGGACACAGGATATAGAATATTAAAGAAGGGTACATACACAACATATGGAGGGAGGATGCAAAAATATGAGTATATGAAAAATATCATACAAGAATGACATAAATGACATAAAGGGATGCAACACCTTCAGTGAAATAGTGAAAGGGAAACATTATAGTAAGGGGATAAAGAGGGGGGTTGAGGACAAATTAAGCCGGGCCCATCTAGATGAAACATCCAAAGTTAAGTTGTTCGTTGAGGCCAGAGGGGCTGGAGGTATTCAGTTTAAAGATCCCCCAGCATTCCCTTTGCAAAATGCTCTTGTCCCAATCACCCCCTCGCTGTTATCTTCTAACATGTTCGATCCCTTTGAACTTAATGGCTGACACCAGTTCATCATGTATGGTCTGTAGGTTTCTGGCCACCGGTGAGTTCTTTTTGTTACGGATGTCACTCAAATGTTCACCCATGCGTTGCTGGGCTTTCCCCTGCAGGGCTTTCCAATATATCGCATGCCGCACGCACAGGTTATCAGATATTCTATGCCCGTGGTGCGGAAATTGATGAAATCCCATATATAATGCGTGTATCCCGTGGATGTGTCACCTAAAAGGTATAAGGAAATCGCAGAAACTAGTTACCACACCTAAAACAACCCTTGACAGGGTTTTCCAGCCATGATCGTGGTTTCATGGGTGGAACAAAGTGGCTGTGAACAAAGTGATCCTTCAAATTAGCACCCCTCCTATATATCAATGATGGTTGGGGGCTGAGTACCTCCGCTAGATCCGGATCCATCAACAGGATCTCCCAGTAGCGGCCTATGATGTCCCTCACTTCAGATGCTGTTGAGTCAAAAGTGCCTATGACCCGTGTGATTTTATGTGTGTCTGTCATAGGCCGAGTCACAGGGTGAAGCAACGAGGTACGTGTAAGACCCTGTGCTTTCTGGAATGACCTACACAATGTTTTGTCAGGATAACCACGGTCATGGAATCTTGTTCTGAGGTCATTTGCCTGAAGCTTAAATTCCCTGTCATCCGAACAGTTCCGTCTCAGCCTCATGTATTGCCCTGTTGGTATCCCACGTTTGAGCGGGAAAGGATGGCAGCTATTCCAGCTGAGTAGAGAGTTAGTCGCCATAGGTTTACGATAAACTGGTTTGAAGGCCACCCCTACCATCCCTGGAGACCAAGACATCCAGAAAAGGGAGGTTGTCCTTCATTATAACCAAAGTGAATCGCAGATTAATTGTATTGTTGTTCAATCTATGGACAAAGTCCTCAAACTCATGTTCCGCCCCGCTCCAAATGACAAAAATGTCGTCGATGTAGCGGGACCATAGAATGATGTGTTCAGTACATTGTTGGAGTGTCTCTCCAAATGCAATGGTCTCTTCCCACCAGCCCAGGAGCATATTAGCATACGATGGCGCACCACCACGAGCTGCCCATCGCAGTGCCCCTGAGCTGGTGGTAGAGGTTCCTGTCAAAAAGGAAAAAGGTATCGGAGAGCACAAACTCGAGGAGGTCCAAAACAAAGTTATTGTGTGCAAAAACTGCTGACCCCCTGGCCCTCGAAAAATGGGTTGTTGCCTCTATGCCTCTATTGTGAGGGATGGAGGAATATAATGCCTCCACATCCACCGAGGCCAGGAACCAACCTGGTTCCATGGTGATGTTTTCTAGTTTTGTTAGTAAGTCTCCGATATCCCTCACATAAGAGGGAAGGCTCTGCACGAATGGTCTCAGAATATGGTCTATATATATTCCACTATTCTGGGAGAGACTGCCTACACCCGAAACAAAAGGGCGTCCTCTCACAGGGGAGGTGCCCTTATGAACCTTAGGGAGACAATAAAACTTAGCTGTCACTGGGTGGGGAGGGAAGAGAAAGTCAAATTCTTCGCTATTAATTAGCAGGTCTTTTTTGGCCCTGCTGAGAATATCCCGTAGTGGGATCTGAGGAAAGGATTTCATACCCTGTCTTATCTTTAAGGATTGTGCGACACATCTCTCTGTAGGCCGAGGTGTCCATGATTACCACATTCCCTCGCTTATCCGAACGCTTAACAGTAATCGTTTTATCCTGTTCGAGTGTCTTAATAGCTCGTCTTTCCTCTCTGCTACAGTTAAACCTAGGGAGGGAGGAACTTAGGATAGACAATTCGGCCGAGGTTTTTTCAAAAACACATCTATACAGGACACGTCTCCTTGAGGGGGTATTTTCTGGCTTTTATTTTTAAGGTCGTAAAAGGACCTTCCCCCTCCAGGTTTGCAGGCTTTTTAGCCAGACTGTACAACAAATATACGTCACTGTGGATCTCCACGTGGATGCCCAAGGTCCTCCATAAGGTCCAAGCCACAACAGTGTCATTGAGAGTTTACAATCAGTGTCATCTCCCCTGGGATATCAAGGGTGCAGAAAAAAACAATGCTGCTGACACTACAAAATTCCAAATTTATTGAAGAAAAGACACATGTCAACACGTTTCGATGTGGACATCACATCTTCCTCAGGCCATAAAACATACATCTCCTCTGGTAGGCTTATAGCGGCAATGCGCTTTCAACAAACTTTGCATTAATCAATACTACAGTATGTGTACATAAGGAATAACACAATTTCTGGCCATTTTAGGTCTTGTTGGCAGTTCTTCTCTGTACTTGCTGAATATCTGGCTTGCAGTTATCTCATAAATAGTGGGTAGAGACTAGCTGCCATCCATGGCACACAGAGAAAGTAGAGGAGAATCTCCTTCCTCACAGTCACTCAGAATCAGCCCCAGGATAATGTAGGACATTACCATCAGAAATGTTGACCGTATTTTTGTGAATGAAGTATGTTTGATGAGCTATAACCTTCCTCTGTAGCTGTGCAGTCTTGCTTATCTGTGTGTGCCTCCTTGGTTTCTCCTCACTCCTCCCCCCTCCCATCTCCATACATTTGAATTAATTTGTAATATGATCCTCCTGCAGAAATTATCCATCCTGGATGAATAAAAAGACATTTTGCAAAGTGAAAAGCAATTAACGGGTGGTGGTGGGGGAGCTGATAACTAGACATTTCTCTCTGATAAAACATATTATAAAGTTTCTTGTGGTCACCTGAACTATTGATTTATGCAAAGTTGTGTGAAAAGTTAGTGTAGTGCCCTGGAGCAGGGTTACTGTGAAGTGTGTAAATTTGAGGACATTTGCCCCTGTTCCCCCTATGCAAAGTTAAACTTAGTTTATTTCACTTGAAAGGGTTAACTATTAACTGCATTTTATATGTACAGTATGTTGTGATATATATCCTGTTCATTTTCACTGTATTTGCTATGCTCTGTGGAAAGGGTTAATACTGAGAGACTTTTGGAACTTTGAATAAGAAGCTGGTAATTTTCCACTGCTGCCAAGGGGTTTAACGGGAACCTGCCATCAACTTTATGATGACCTCACTGAGGCGAGCATAAAATAGTGACAGAAATGCTGATCTCAGCGGTGTGTCACTCATGAGCTAAAAGTAAGTGGTTGCTGAGAACCAGCATCATAATCATTGCAGGCCAGGCCTGGAAAAGAGTCACATCTACCTGAGAAGACTCATGGTTATTCATAATCTCCTGCTCTCCTGACCACCTGCTGATGATTGGCAGTTCTCTACTTGAGAGAAAGGGAGAAAACTAGGTAGAAGACTGTCAGCCATCAGCAGGTGGACGGGAGAGCAGGAATAACCAGGACTCTTCTCAGGTGGCCGGGACTCTCTTCCAGGCCCAGTCTGCAGTGATTGTGATGTTGGTTCTCGGCAACCACTTACTTTTAACTTATAAATGACAGACCGCTGAAATCAACTCACCTGTCTGTACTTTATTCTGCCTTTAGTATGGACAGCATAAAGTTTATGACAGGTTCCCTTTAAAGAAGAGCATGTTTTGGATGGAAAAGAGCAGACTTGTTTACCATCAAAACCAGACAGACTGACCTTTTGAATTGTCTGGTTTTAGCTCTGTTATGTCTGGAGACTTGTTTTTGTCTGGAAAAACTGCTGTGTCATTGCCATTGAATATCAATGAAGCTCTAATGTAAGTCTATGACAGAGAGGAATGGTAACTATGTATCTGCTTGTGCTGAGTTTCTCCACTCCAGCCCTCCCACTAGAAGGTTCTAGTTCAGTTAGAAACTGTATACAAGGAGTACAGTCAGAGCCCCTAGTGCTCTGTAGCTAAAGACTTGGAGGGGAGACTTAGAGTTAGTGCTTGGAGGGGAGACTCATGCCAGTCTGCATAAGTGACCAAAAAAGACGCTGAGATGGGGACACTGAACCACAGACCATGGGTCACCGGCCCTGTGAGCTACAGACCGTGGGCCTCCAGCCTTTGGCCAGGGTACTAGCCTTCTAAGAGAGAAATACATCTATCTCAGGCCTTTCATCAGCATCAAACCCTTCTTTTGCCAGGAAGAAGAATGGAGAAGCCAGCCCTATGCCTCGCCTGTATTGTATTGCAACAGAATTTCTACAGTAAAGAAGCACCCTGGTTTACTGCAGACCCTAACTCTCTTAATGTTTTTCCTATTGGGGTGCACCATGCCTTACCACCCCTTCAGGAGATCAGCAACACGTGGTGACACCTCGACAGTGCCCGGGCGACTTAGAGTAGTGTTGGGGGCCTCCCCAAACCCGGCCACTGCAGTAGTGACCATTTGTTAAGGCTTATCAATGTGACCCTGGTTAGCCCCTTAGATTTATTTTGTCTGATGGCCCAAGTTACCTCAGTCCAACACCTCAGTTATTAAATTTTTTTTAAGTTTTACATATTTTCTCCAGTAGTCCAAAAACTCTTCAATTACCAAAAACAACCATGGAAAAGAGTAATGCAGTTCTGGTTTATAAACCTACATGACCCCTTTGAACAAAATTTAGAAGCCAAGGCCAAGTGTTGTCTCACTGATTAAGCTTGCCAGTGAAACTTACTTCATTGGTGCTAACCGGCTTGGATGCGGATATTAAAGGGTTACCTCCCTTGTAGTACCTTCATGCTGCAGGTCCACTGGCTACTAGAGGATTACACGGGCATTACTGTCAGGGGAGCTGTTCCATGAAGGATTTCTCTCCCTGTTGCTACCTGGAATTCATCAACATGTAGGCTGTTTATAAATTTTATTATAGTCTTTATGTGGCATTCTATACACGTCATAGTTCACCTTATTGACACATGGACAATCAGTACTTCTGAGCTACAGGCTACTAGAGGTACTAGCAGTGCACTCCATACTTTGGACAAAGCCCTCAGATCAAAGCTCCTGATAGCAGGAAAACCAAGTTTGGCTTATGTTTCATTCCATGCCAAGGACAGCAGAAGGTATATATTTGAGGCGTCATGTATTCAGACACCCAATGTGGATACTAGCATGGACGATAATTTGTAATGTAATGTAGTTAAGCGAATCAGTCTGACCTGCAATACCAGACACAGTCTATGGAGAAGGGGGGGTGGGGTATGTTTCTGGAGATATAAGTCTCATAAAATCACATTACCCATTACTGATGTATGGACTCTGTCTCTTCACAGAGAAGCTTTCGTGTAGATGTTACAGAGGAGAATAGATGAGATTGTCAGCAGTTCTTCCCCCATGTTAAGCCTGAAGAAGGTCTGATTTGGTGACGGTTTCCCAGCGCTAGGCTTTAGTGAATGACCAACCGCCAGAGACATTCATCTATCACTGTGATCCCTCTTTGTGACTCACAATGAGGGCTTTACTGAGGAGCTCATCACCAATGATCTCTGATTGGTGTCCTGCGATGGGATGACAATGGGTGAAGGTTCACTCTGAGCTGGGATGCTGGAAAATGATCTGTAAATGTTTTTTATCTTCATCACTTCTGAACTACACATTGCGCACATTCCAAAAATACTTCCAGGCTCTTTCCCAAAGAGATTACTGAATCTTTTTCAGTCAATATGTTCATCAGCAGCAGATGATATTTCAAGGTTTAGGGACTTCTCAGTGTTTTACATACATACCTGTGACATGACTATAACATCTATACTACTGCTCCTATGTACAAGAATATAAGCACTACAATACTGCCTCCTATGTACAAGAATATAACTACTATAATACTGCTCCTATGTACAAGAATATAACTACTATAATACTGCCCCTATGTACAAGAATATAACTACTATAATACTGCTCCTCTGCACAAGAATATAACTACTATAATACTGCTCCTATGTACAAGAATATAACTACTATAATACTGCCCCTATGTACAAGAATATAACTACTATAATACTGCTCCTATGTACAAGAATATAACTACTATAATACTGCCTCCTATGTACAAGAATATAACTACTATAATACTGCTCCTATGTACAAGAATATAACTACTATAATACTGCTTCTATGTACAAGAGTATAACTACTATAATACTGCTCCTATGTACAAGAGTATAACTACTATAATACTGCTCCTATGTACAAGAATATAACTAGTATAATACTGCTCCTATGTACAAGAATATAACTACTATAATACTGCCCCTATGTACAAGAATATAACTACTATAATACTGCTCCTATGTACAAGAATATAACTACTATAATACTGCTCCTATGTACAAGAACATAACTACTATAATACTGCTCCTATGTACAAGAATATAACTACTATAATACTGCTCCTATGTACAAGAATAGAACTACTATAATACTACTCCTATGTACAAGAATATAACTGCTATAATACTGCTCCTATGTACAAGAATATAACTACTATAATACTGCCTCCTATTTACAGGAATATAACTACTATAATACTGCTCCTATGTACAAGAATATAACTACTATAATACTGCCCCCTATGTACAAGAATATAACTACTATAATACTGCTCCTATGTACAAGAATATAACTACTATAATACTGCTCCTATGTACAAGAATATAACTACTATAATACTGCCCCTATGTACAAGAATATAACTACTATAATGCTGCGTCCTATGTACAGGAATATAACTACTATAATACTGCTCCTATGTACAAGAATATACCTACTATGGGGGGCGGAGCCTAACAGCCGACCGGGACAGACGCATGTGAGAGAGCTCCTCTCCATGTGAGTCAGCAAACTAGTAAATTCTGCTATCTAGCCGTTCAAAAATGGGCAAAATAGGCAGATACATCCCCAGTGACAAGCCTGAACCCTCCAGGGCAGACAAAATTCCACAAGAAATGGACAAATTCTTTGCTAAAAAGCCTCCGGCCGCAAGCGCTGCTAAACTGGCGCCACCGGAACAAGATGAGTGGCCACGAGATGCAGAGGGAGCAGAAGGCGTCTCTTCAGATATAGACTCCCGGGCCCGCACCAGCTCGTCGGCGCCCATTTCACGCCAGTTTATACAGCAAGCTCTGACATCAGCTCTGGCACCGGTGTTACAGGATCTCATGGAGATTAAAGGTGACCTGAAGCACATAGGACACCGGGTGGAAAAGTTAGAGCAAGATCAAGCGGCCATGTTGACCTTTGCTCATACCGTGGGCGGAAACAGCACAGCACTTGCCGCTTCGCTGGATAATGCCTTCGCCTTAATAGAGGACCAAGAAAACCGTAGTCGACGGAAAAACATCCGGCTACGTGGTCTCCCAGAGCTGGTGCCTCATGACGCATTGCCTGAAGCAGCGGCCGCCATTTTTTCCGGCCTACTAGGAAAAGACAGAGCTGCGGAGATTTGTGTGGAAAGAATCCACAGAGCATTGCGGCCGAGACCAAAAGACACAGACCCGCCTAGAGATGTAGTGTGCGGTTTGCTGCGATATGTCGACACAGCGGCGATACTTAAAGCTGCCAGAGAGCAGAAAGAATTGATCTATGAAGGAGCCACAATCCTAATGTATCAGGACCTTGCACCCTCGACTCTGAGTAAGCGGAGGATTCTGAGGCCGCTCACAGACCATCTTAGAGCAATCAAGATGCCTTACAAATGGCTTTTTCCGTTTGGACTAACCTTTTCATCTGAGGGAAGGAGATGCACGATACGCACACCAGCGGACTTACCGGCAGCTTGGTCCCTTCTCCAGACGACTCCATTGGACATCCCATCCTGGCTACCATCAGCCGACACAGGTGTCCCCTTGCCTGAACTACCGGAGGAGCAGAGGTGGATCCAAGCGGCAAATAAGAGGAAATTCAGCCGCAGGCCTTGAAGTCGCTAGCTGTGCTAAGTGCGTCACTTGAAGAGAGACTGCGTTTACCAGAAGCAGAATGGTCGGACTAGGCCACACAATGGACGCTATTGATGATCCGTGATGCAAGTATAATGCAAGCCATATTTGTCTGCTGTCTGATGTCTGTTTGTGAGACGCCCGGCCGCCGCCTCGCGGTCGGGTCCCAGTTGGGCCCGGGCTGCGATGCTGCGTGTGGGCCGCTCCATGGCGGGCGGTACTAGTTTACTGTCTTACCGAATGTGGCGGCGGCTCACCCCTCCTGGGGACAGGTCTGGATATCGTATGCTTTCATACCTGTAGGCGTTACACCTAGCAGAGGCCTGTGTCCGGAGGGGTTGGTAGCCCACCTGACAACGTTTGGGTGGACATATCATGGCTGGATTGTGGTAGAGTGTGGACTTAGGGCCGGCCGGGCTAGGTTGTTATGCTATGTACAATATCTAAAGCTGTTTGCTATGACCCAGGAGATATGTTGGTTTCTCCCCCCCGGATTGACATGACCCCTCAATCCCACATGACACTCACCAGGGATTCAATGGCGCAACCCTGGTGCAAGCGCCTCAGTATAGGTGGGCTTGGGCCGTTTGCGCTTTGCCTCTTTGTGATGGGCTGCGCGATGGGCACAAGCTACCTGTCTTTCATGTTGGAGTCATACTCCATTTTACAATGGTTCTTATTGGTTTTTCCGTTATTGTGTTTCCCTGGCAGCACACGTGATTCAGTATCATTGCTCGCTCTACTGACACTGACTAGTACGTATAATGGCACTGATTAAATGCTCATCACTCAATGTTAGGGGGTTTAACACCCCGCAGAAGAGGTCACAAGTTATATCTATAATGAGGAAGTTGCACACTGATATCTGCTTCCTACAGGAGCTACACTTTAAATCAGGGCGCGTACCTACCCTCCCCAAAACATATTTTCGGCACTGGTTTTCTAGTGAATTCAACAAAGCAGCCAGAGGGGTGGGCATTGCTATATCGAAGAATGTCCCTTTTCAATTGACGTGTAAGCAAGAAGACCCAGAGGGGCGCTATATATTTATAAAAGGCTCGATTGGTACCCAGGTAGTGACACTTGCCAGTTTATATTGCCCTAATAGAGGACAAGCAAAATGGCTCATCAACACTCTAAAGAAGTTTACTTCCTTTGCAGAGGGAATAAGATTAATAGGAGGTGATCTTAACATGACACTTAACCCCCTAGTAGATGCATCTGATGGCACCTCACAATTAACTCAGGCAGTCTTAGGCAGGGTTAATAGCTATCTGGCAGATGCTAACCTGGTGGATTCGTGGAGACTGCTTCACCCTGTCGATAAGGATTTCTCTTTCTTTTCAGCACCACACAACACCTATAAAAGGCTGGATTATATCCTGATCTCTGGCAGCTGTGCGGACAGGCTGGAGCGGTCCACCATTGAACCCATTACGGTTTCTGACCATGCCCCGGTGACTGCCTCACTCCGATTCCCAACCTTACCAACTCAGGATAAACAATGGCGGTTAAATGAGACACTCCTAGATAAAAATTCAGACCTAGATAATCTTAGTCAGAAATTGACTTTATTTTTTAAAGAAAACTGCACAGAAGGAATGCCACTCGCAACCGTCTGGGAGACGCATAAACAGGTCATGAGGGGGGAGCTCATTGCGCTGGGCAGCAGAGTTAAAAGGGTAAGGCAGGAACACCTGAACAATCTACTTAAACAAATTGCCGATATTGAGACGTTACACAAAAGATCGAAAGCCATAGAAGCCAGGGATAAGCTAACCGTTTTACGGAAGCAACTGACTGACCACTTAAACATAGGCTATGCGAAAACGTATCAATATTCGCAGTTTCGCTTTTATTCACACGGAGATAAGGGCACTAAACTTATGGCCTCCCTGCTTAAGCAAAAGAAAGACTCCATGTACATTGCGGGAATAGACACTAAGGATGGCAATACCTTACATAAAACGTCAGACATAGCCAATGAGTTCCAAAAATTCTATAAAGGTCTATATAGCCTCCCGGAGGAAGTTGGTGGATCCTCGGAGGGAAGAGACTCCCTCATAGATAAGTTTCTTAGCCATATACATTTACCCATCCTGACTGAGGAAGAGAGCCAAGCGCTACTGTCCCCTGTCACTGAGGAAGAGGTAGCTAAATTGTTAGGTTCCATGCCACATGGGAAGAGCCCGGGTCCAGACGGCTTCCCGGTGGGATATTATAAAAAATTCTCAAACATACTGATTCCCTACTTGGCTGCCTGGTGCAATGAGCTTCTGACAGGTTCCCAGTTGCATAAGCAGTCCCTAGAAGCCACAGTTACTATCCTTCCCAGACCAGGAAAGGACCCCAAGCAATGTGGCAGCTATCGGCCAATCTCGTTGCTAAACGTCGACATTAAGGTTTGGGCGAAAATCCTAGCGACTAGAATTAGTACTCTTCTTCCTAAACTCATAAACCCTGAGCAAACAGGTTTTGTCCCAGGTAGAGAGGGCAGTCACAACTCATGTAGAATCCTGTCCATTATGCAGTTAGCTCTTAAAAAGAAAACCCCACTGGTTATGTTGGGTGTGGACGCGGAGAAGGCCTTCGACCGGGTTAATTGGTCCTATATGATGCGTACGCTGGAAAAATTTGGTTTTCCCCAGCAGTTCAGAAGCGCTATAATTTCACTTTATGGCGACCCAAGCGCCCGGATCCGAGTTAATGGCACGTTGTCGCCCCCTTTTCCTATAAGAAATGGGACGCGGCAGGGCTGCCCGTTATCACCTGCTTTGTACATTCTCGTAATGGAAACATTGTTACAAGCTATTAGGGAACATCCTGACATTAAAGGTATTAAATTGGAAAATAGCTCCACCGAACACCTTAATGCGGCATATGCTGATGACCTTCTGGTCATGGTATCCAACCCGGTCGAGGCCTTCCCGCGTCTGTTGGCTCTGTTCGAGCAATACGGTCAAGTGTCTAACTTCAAAGTAAATCATACAAAGTCAGAGGCTATGAACGTATCCGCTCCAGCCCATCAGATTAATCTGCTCAAATCCTCTACTCCTTTTATATGGCAAACTTCTCACCTGTCCTACCTGGGTATCAAGCTTCCTTATAGATTGGATAAATTATTCCAACTAAACTATGCGACATTGTTAAGGGACATCCAACAACAGCTGCTTACCCTGCGGATTCCATATGTATCATGGATGGGCCGGAAGAATATGCTAAAGGCATTCATTATGCCGAAGTTGTTATATGTGATGCAGGTGTTGCCTGTCTTTCTCCCCTCTTCCTTCTTTACGCAAATAAGACGACTTTTTAGCACGTTCCTTTGGAGGGGGAGGGGAGCGAGACTGGCACATCGCACGCTGATATTGAGGAGGACACAAGGAGGTATGGCTTTGCCGGATGCTCAATTATATTATAATGCCACGCATCTGAAGAGATGGTTACAAATTCACGCCCCGTGGTCCAACATTTTGGGTAGAGAATTGGAAATTGCACAACTAGATAAGAAGCAGAGAGCCGGTCTGTGGGGTCTGAACTCCTCTTCACTACACTCCCATGTGCTGCTCAAAGGTACAGCTGCCGTTATTAGACAATTGAACAAAGACAAAAGCTTATTATCTGCACCGTCACCTTTGATGCCAGCCGACCTTGCCCCGTTCCTAACTAGGCCTAAGGCAGATACTATATCACAGACGTGGAACAAAATGCGCCCTTATACAGTAACTGAATTCCTAGAAGGGGCATCAGGGGCTCTTTGTGATCAACACCCCATAAATAGTGTCCTGTCAACCTGTAACTTTTTGGACGCCATTGAATTTAACTCTGTTAGCAAGTCCCTTCTAAAAGACAGACAAGGCAAGACTGAACCCACTTGGTTCGAGAAGCTGTTACATTTAAAGTCCCCTCCTACGAAATTGGTCTCCAAACTGTATCTAGCACTTAAAGAGGACCTTTCACTACTCTACAAACGAAAAACTAACTATACCTGTGGGCAGAGCGGCGCCCAGGGGTCCCCCTGCACTTACTAGCAAGTCTGGGCGCCGCTCCGTTCGCCCGGTATAGGCTCCGGTGCCTGCGCTCCCTCTGACTGTTTTCTTGTAGGAGGCGTGTCCCTTGCTGCACTGCTGGCCAATCGCAGCGCACAGCTCATAGCCAGGCTATGAGCTGTGCGCTGCGATTGGCCAGCAGTGCAGCAAGGGACACGCCTCCTACAAGAAAACAGTCAGAGGGAGCGCAGACACCGGAGCCTATACCGGGCGAACGGAGCGGCGCCCAGACTTACTAGTAAGTGCAGGGGGACCCCTGGGCGCCGCTCTGCCCACAGGTATAGTTAGTTTTTTGTTTGTAGAGTAGTGAAAGGTCCTCTTTAACATACAAAACCCTGTAGGGATTCCTCATTATCTGAAAACCTGGGCTGCGGAGCTGGATTTAGAATTCTCCGAAACTGATATCTTGCGCATACACGCGCACTCACACGGGTTCTCACGGTGCGTAAGAGTACAAGAGCACTCATACAAGTTATTGACCCAGTGGTATCACACCCCGAAACAATTATTTACTAAGGGACTTAGCAACTCTGACCTGTGCTGGAGGTGTGGGGAGGGGAGTGGATCACAGACGCATATATTCTGGTCATGTCCGAAACTGCGCGAGTACTGGGAGGGAGTATCTGCATCGATAGATAGAATTATGCATAAACATATTCAACTATCCCCGGAACTGGTGCTTCTCTGGCTGCCCACGCCTGGCTTGTCTCCATCCAAATCAAACTTACCTACGCATCTAATTCAAGCTGCAAGGCTTCTAATCCCACAGAAATGGCTTAGTGATGAACCCCCTACGCTGCCACATTGGGAAGCAAAGGTGGATCAGATATGCAGAATGGAGGAGCTGGCTAGCTGGGAGATCAGACGACATGACAAATATCTCAAATTATGGACCCCATGGTTGACATATAGGAAACAAGAGATAGACCCCCAGACTCCCGGAATGCGGGGAGAGCAGATTAGTCAGTAGCCTGATTTCTGTTAATACTAAAATTTTGCAAGGCCTAGTAGAGTGTATACGGACAGAGCTGATGGGAAAACGTGTGTATCGCGTGTGTGCAGGAGGGTCTCTCTAGGGAGACCTCATCATCCCAACCCCCCTTGTACCCCAAGTTGATGGACTGTTGTCCGGTTCAGTTAAGAACTTTGTGTTTTCTGCATTAAAATGCATGATAGATATTTGCATTTCACTTACCTATGCAGGACATGGGCGCATCGTACATGCAGGACATTTTGCACATAGAGAGCAGAGCGTAAAAGCCTCCGCAAACAATTAACACTGGATATCACTTAATGACGTGACCTCATGTATTTTGTATACTTCTGCTTGTCTCCCATTACACTGTATAATTCGAATGTGTACAGCTCTGTCTTGCATGGCAGAATGGATGCTCAACGGTTGTGTTGAAACCTTTTGCTTGCTTACCAATAAAAAGAAATTTGACAAAGAATATACCTACTATAATACTGCCTCCTATGTGCAAGAATATAACTACTATAATACTGCTCCTGTGTACAAGAATATAACTACTATAATACTGCCTTTTATGTACAAGAATATAACTACTATAATACTGCTCCTATGTACAAGAATATAACTGCTATAATACTGCCTCCTATGTACAAGAATATAACTACTATAATACTGCTCCTATGTACAAGAATATAACTACTATAATACTGCTCCTATGTACAAGAATATAACTACTATAATACTGCCTCCTATGTACAAGAGTATAACTACTATAATACTGCCCCCTATGTACAAGACTATAACTACTATAATACTGCTCCTATGTACAAGAATATACCTACTATAATACTGCTCCTATGTGCAAGAATATAACTACTATAATACTGCTCCTATGTACAAGAATATAACTACTATAATACTGCTCCTATGTACAAGAATATAACTACTATAATACTGCTCCTATGTACAAGAATATAACTACTATAATACTGCTCCTATTTACAAGAATATAACTACTATAATACTGCTCCTATGTACAAGAATATAACTACTATAATACTGCCTCCTATGTACAAGAATATAACTACTATAATACTGCTCCTATTTACAAGAATATAACTACTATAATACTGCTCCTATATACAAGAATATAACTACTATAATACTGCTCCTATGTACAAGAATATAACTACTATAATACTGCTCCTATGTACAGGAATATAACTACTATAATACTGCTCCTATGTACAGGAATATAACTACTATAATACTGCTCCTATGTACAAGAATATAACTACTATAATACTGCTCCTATGTACAAGAATATAACTACTATAATACTGCTCCTATGTACAAGAATATAACTACTATAATACTGCTCCTATGTACAGGAATATAACTACTATAATACTGCTCCTATGTACAAGAATATAACTACTATAATACTGCTCCTATGTACAAGAATATAACTACTATAATACTGCTCCTACGTACAAGAATATAACTACTATAATACTGCCTCCTATGTACAAGAATAGAACTACTATAATACTGCTCCCATGTACAAGAATATAACTACTACAATACTGCTCCCATGTACAAGAATATAACTACTATAATACTGCTCCTATGTACAAGAATAGAACTACTATAATACTGCTCCCATGTACAAGAATATAACTACTATAATACTGCCTCCTATGTACAAGAATATAACTACTATAATACTGCCTCCTATGTACAAGAATATAACTACTATAATACTGCTCCGATGTACAAGAATATAACTACTATAATACTGCTCCTATGTACAAGAATATAACTACTATAATACTGCCTATGTACAAGAATATAACTACTATAATACTGCTCCGATGTACAAGAATATAACTACTATAATACTACTCCTATGTACAAGAATATAACTACTATAATACTGCCTATGTACAAGAATATAACTACTATAATACTGCCCCTATGTACAAGAATATAACTACTATAATACTGCCTCCTATGTACAAGAATATAACTACTATAATACTGCTCCTATGTACAAGAATATAACTACTATAATACTGCTCCTATGTACAAGAATATAACTACTATAATACTGCTCCTATGTACAAGAATATAACTACTATAATACTGCCTCCTATGTACAAGAATATAACTACTATAATACTGCCTCCTATGTACAAGAATATAACTACTATAATACTGCCTCCTATGTACAGGAATATAACTACTATAATACTGCTCCTATGTACAAGAATATAACTACTATAATACTGCTCCTATGTACAAGAATATAACTACTATAATACTGCTCCTGTGTACAAGAATATAACTACTATAATACTGCCAGCTTTATACAAGAATATAACTACTATAATACTGCCAGCTTTATACAAGGATACTACTAATGTTTACTACAGTAACACTGCCTTCTGTGTTTCCAGTTATGTAACTTCTAATTGCATGGGATGTTGAACATTATTATTATTTTACATTTTTCTGGGTTTTTACACTGCAAACATGTTTACATTTGTGGTGTTCATGGTGAATTGTCAACCATTTAAAAAATGTGATCGCTCCGTATCTGGGTGAGGATCAGTCAGGTCGACTAGAGGGTAAGAATGTGAATGACACAACATAAATGAATCAACTGCATGAACTTGGAAGAAGAACTTTGCAGAGCACTGACTCTTCTCTTACTGAAGTTGGCCATAGACAGAAAGATCCAACTGATGCTATCATATTTTCTTATATTAGGACACTGATTCCTGATGGGTCAACATTACAATGTTCAGTATTTGGTTGACACTGATCCTTCTTGTTCAAACAATGTTATAGCATTTGTCCCACAGATGACTTGGTGGAGTCAGTAGGTCCAACATCTGGTGGGATATCTTCCTGTTCATAGGCCCATCGGATCTGTTGTGGGGGAACTCCATCTTTAGGGAAAGGGAGACTCCATCTCATTTCATCATTTGAGATTACCTCACCAACTGCGAGTTATCTGGGGACACCAACAATTTCTATCAAGCCCCAAACCCAACCAGCTGTAAATTCATTTAATGCTGGTCAAATACTCACGTACCCTTAAAATGTTATTAATATTGTATATTACCCATGGTACTTTAAAATAAGCAAGATCTCAAGCCATGGATCTCTCCAACCATAATTAGAATTAGGGTTGAAGTGATAAAAAATAAAACTCTAGTTCACACATGATATAATATAATGGGCCATAGAATTGTTTCCTCTGGTGGGCTCAAGATATTTCAATTCAACGCTGGTATTCTTCCTATTCTATTCTTGTAGTGTCTGGCCCAACAATGATATCAGGTGTTGTCCCCTTTTGCAGACCTACAGATATGAGCAGGAACCTATAAAAGTGTTACAGTTATGTACTGTATTGTTGATTATCTAAGCCATAAACTATTTGACGTAGGCTAGACTATGGTGCAGAGTCTCAGGAATCCAACATTTTTCCACCCTTAAATGGGCTTTCCACCATTTAGATATGGATAGCCCATCCTTCATATAGGCCATGAATATCAGATGTGTGGGGATCCGACTACCTCCACCAATTGGCTGTTTTTGAAATGAAAATGCAATGGACAGAATCTGAAGCAGAAGGTTTCATCCACTGTGTAGTGGCCATGCCGGCATACTACAGCTCAGCTCCCCTTCGCCTTCTGCTTTCAGCTCCTTCAACTTTTTTTGTTTTCAGTGCCAGGTAGTGCCAACTGTACTATGTCATCATCAGGAACGATGGCACTAGAACAAGGTGAGTAGCAAAATGATTGTGAAGGTTCTAAGAAGGTGAAACCTTAGAATCACTTCTCGTTCAGCCTTTGAACCCAGTACTACACTAGTTAGAATTGCTTCATGTACCTTCCTACAGAATTCTTGACCTGGCTTTAACAACCAGAACACTTACAATATCATGGTCCAAGATCTGTGAGCCAAGGCATAGTCCAAAACTCTCCCTAGTAGACCATCACTCATACCACAGTATGTGTGGTCCTCTTTGACTGACCTACAGACACGAGCAGAAAATCATCCAAGATCATAAAAGTTACTACTTTTCAGGTCTAACCTCTGAATCATTTGCTCACTACAGCAAAGGTAACCTTGCCTAAAAATGTCCTCCTATAACTGTTGCTGGGCGTGAACCCTAACAACAGCTCAGACCACACTATGTATCAGCAATGTGTAGCTCCAGTATAGTATCACTAATGAGGATCAATGGTAGCGGGGTAGGGTATACCTAGTGGTATTTAGTACATAATCCAGCAGGTCCCTAATACACCAGCTCCCCTGCTCTCTTACACCACTGACCTCATTACAAACTAGTATTAAAAACTGACTGACACTGTCTATTGTAGCTCTATTACGTCTATTGGCACTGGCTCGACGCGTTTCTAGTGTCCTAACCTTCTCAGGAGCCTAATTTACTACTGATGCCAGTATTATTAGAATGGACAAACAGACATATAATGAGCGCGCCACCTCTCACATGTGGCAGCGCTCCCCGCACTAGTGTGGCCGTGGAGCGGCCGCCAAACTTGGAAACCTATAAAACGGTAACTCCTCCCCCTACAGGACAGCCCATCTAATCAGCTGATCGCTGTTCGGGAGGCAGGAGCGCTCACAGAGACACTCCCCCGAGCAGACGTCATGGGGGCCGGTCATTTAGGTATCGTACCTGTTTATTACAGGAATTGTGCCGCGAATTGTCCTATCTGTAAAGTGGGTCCCACACAGTGGGATCAATATGAACACCAGGCATGTGAAACAGAGGGGAAGATAAATACACTATACTCCGTGACCCCTAATAAATCCATCATATTGATACCCGCAGGTCATAGAGATAGTGCACCTATTGTCTAAAAATGTATCAATCATAGAAATCAAGTTTAAGGCGAAGCACAACAAAAATTAACCTCGTTGCCCTAAAACGTTCAAGGGCTGTCATACCAGCTATCACCAAAACCAGGTGACCCTTCACAAAAAGCAGCTATACGAGATATGATCATTCAAACCGTCTGGACGTACTGTGCCAAGACGGAAGGTCCATTGAGCCTCTTTCTGGAGCAGACGTTTGTCCATATCATGCTCTGACCACTTCAACACCCTGGAAGCTTATGGTGGCAGTGCCATCAGGATGACATTCAAACATATGGCACACAATAGGGGTATCTGCTTTTTTGCGAATGTCTCCAAGATGCTCCCCTATACGTCGGCCTGAACTCTCTAAGCGTCTTGCGTACATATTGAATACCACATGTACAGGTCGCAAGGTACACCAGTCCCATGGTCTCACAGTTAATAAAACTTCTGATGTCATAGGACCGGCCTGTGGATGTACAAGTGAATATGCTACCTTTTTTGATGGACCTGCAGGCAATGCACTTCCCTCATCTAAACCTGCCTTTTAGCGGATTTTGTAACCAATTACTTGTGGCCATTAGGGGTTGGAAGAAACTGTGCACCAGGCGGTCTCTGATGTTACGGCCTCGTCGATATGTAATAATAGGTCTCTCTCCAACCAAGTGTCCCACATCCGGATCAGCACGCAAGATGCCCCAAAATTCCGATAGCACTCCCCTCACAGCTTCATGGGAATTATCAAAGTTGCCTATAATGAAAAAAAAATTCTGTTAATTCCTCCCCTTATGGCATGTTCTTCAATAGATCCGAGGTCTTCCAGTTCAACACTTTCCCTATTCAGTTTTTGTAAGGTCTGGTCGAACACTCCTTTCATGTGTGGCCCTCTTCTGTGGACCTACAGGTATGAGTAGGAACGCATACCAAAAATTTAAGTTCCTAGTTTTATGTTAGATCCTTGGAATATTTTTCTCATATCCACGGTACCTCAGCCCAACACTGGTCAAAGTAGTTTGTTATACCATCCTACCCAATTCTTGACCTGTCCAAGCAATTAGACCATGGTCATCTCCTCCCCACAGACAAGAGCAGGAATATGTGCAAGGACATGTATGTTCAGTATCTTGAGCACCTCTTGCATTATTTATTGATTTATTTATGATAGGATTATATATAAGATTTCACTGCATATGCTCCAGAGGTATCTCCACCTGGCACATGGTATTTTCCATTATCTCTACCACACATCTATGGTAAACAACAGAGGTGAAGTTGTTTGGTCTATTTCATGTTCTGAAGACAGCAGAACATACACAGACCTTATCTTGTCTGGTATACCCGCTCCCAGGCAATACCATTCTTTTTATGAGCAGTCGTACGCTATATCAGACTGTAAATATGTGATGCACCTGATAACGTTCCCCTAGAATGTCATATTATTATTATCTCAGTTTTACTGAATGGCCTGGAAAGATTGCTCTAGCATGTACATTTGTTTGACTCAAGTGTATAAACTGGTAAAATGAAGCGTGGACTTGACCTCGACTCCAGGCATATATATGGTGGATACATGACTCAAGCCACATTTCGCTTCTGCAATTGCAGTCATCAGCCCTAGTCTGTTGTGGCCATTGGAAATGTCTTAGGTTCCTATCAGGGTCCAACAATGTTGTTTGGCTCTCTGCAGGGTTGAGCTTGACTGGGCACACGTGTCCGGGACCAGTCTCCAGCAGATGTTCGGAACCGCTCAGCATAACTCCCCCTCCAACCCTCCACCTCATCCTCCCTTAACAATCAGACGGAACGCTGAAAAAGTTCTTTCCCCAATGGAAGAGAAAAGTGTGCAGCCACACAGTCAATTCTAGGATGAAAACATGAAGCTAAATCATAAGAATTCAGCTTCCTACAGGAGACCATGGAAAGTAGGGGGGCATATGGAGCAGTCTGTGTGGAGCAACGAACAGTCTGTCAGGGGGCAACAAAGGGGGCATGGAGAGCAGTCTGTGTAACAGACTGGGCATGGGGAGCAGTCTGTGCAACAGACTGGGCATGGGGAGCAGTCTGTGCAACAGAGAGGGCATGGAGAGCAGTCTGTGTAACAGAGAGGGCAAGGGGAGCAGTCTGTGTAACAGAGAGGGCATGGGGAGCAGTCTGTGCAACAGACTAGGCATGGGGAGCAGTCTGTGCAACAGAGAGGGCATGGAGAGCAGTCTGTGCAACAGAGAGGGCATGGAGAGCAGTCTGTGCAACAGAGAGGGCATGGAGAGCAGTCTGTGTAACAGAGGGCAAGGGGAGCAGTCTGTGTAACAGAGAGGGCATGGGGAGCAGTATGTGTAACAGAGAGGGCATGGGGAGCAGTCTGTGTAACAGAGGGCATAGAGAGCAGTATGTGTAACAGAGAGGGCATAGAGAGCAGTATGTGTAACAGAGAGGGCATAGAGAGCAGTATGTGTAACAGAGAGGGCATAGAGAGCAGTATGTGTAACAGAGAGGGCATGGAGAGCAGTCTGTGTAACAGAGAGGGCAAGGGGAGCAGTCTGTGTAACAGAGAGGGCATAGAGAGCAGTCTGTGTAACTGGGGCATGGGGAGCAGTCTGTGCAACAGAGAGGGCATGGAGAGCAGTCTGTGTAACAGAGAGGGCATGGAGAGCAGTATGTGTAGCAGAGAGGGCATAGAGAGCAGTATGTGTAACAGAGAGGGCATAGAGAGCAGTCTGTGCAAAAGAGAGGGCATAGAGAGCAGTCTGTGTAACAGAGAGGGCATGGGGAGCAGTCTGTGTAACAGAGAGGGCATGGAGAGCAGTCTGTGTAACAGAGAGGGCAAGGGGAGCAGTCTGTGTAACAGAGAGGGCATGGGGAGCAGTCTGTGTAACAGAGAGGGCATGGAGAGCAGTCTGTAACAGGGGCATGGAGAGCAGTCTGTGTAACAGAGAGGGCATAGAGAGCAGTCTGTGTAACGGGGCCATGGAGAGCAGTCTGTGTAACGGGGGCATGGAGAGCAGTCTGTGCAACAGAGAGGGCATGGAGAGCAGTCTGTAACAGAGGGCAAGGGGAGCAGTCTGTGTAACAGAGAGGGCATGGGGAGCAGTATGTGTAATAGAGAGGGCATGGGGAGCAGTCTGTGTAACAGAGAGGGCATAGAGAGCAGTATGTGTAACAGAGAGGGCATAGAGAGCAGTATGTGTAACAGAGAGGGCATAGAGAGCAGTCTGTGTAACAGAGAGGGCATGGGGAGCAGTCTGTGTAACGGGGGCATGGGGAGCAGTATGTGTAACAGAGAGGGCATAGAGAGCAGTCTGTGTAACGGGGGCATGGGGAGCAGTATGTGTAACAGAGAGGGCATAGAGAGCAGTCTGTGTAACAGAGAGGGCATGGGAGCAGTCTGTGTAACAGAGAGGGCATAGAGAGCAGTCTGTGTAACAGAGAGGGCATAGAGAGCAGTCTGTGTAACAGAGAGGGCATGGGGAGCAGTATGTGTAACAGAGGGCATAGAGAGCAGTCTGTGTAACAGAGAGGGCATAGAGAGCAGTATGTGTAACAGAGAGGGCATAGAGAGCAGTATGTGTAACAGAGAGGGCATAGAGAGCAGTCTGTGTAACAGACAGGGCATGGGGAGCAGTCTGTGTAACGGGGGCATGGGGAGCAGTCTGTGTAACGGGGGCATGGGGAGCAGTATGTGTAACAGAGAGGGCATGGAGAGCAGTCTGTGTAACAGAGAGGGCATAGAGAGCAGTATGTGTAACAGAGAGGGCATAGAGAGCAGTATGTGTAACAGAGAGGGCATAGAGAGCAGTATGTGTAACAGAGAGGGCATAGAGAGCAGTCTGTGTAACAGAGAGGGCATGGGGAGCAGTATGTGTAACAGAGAGGGCATGGGGAGCAGTATGTGTAACAGAGAGGGCATGGGGAGCAGTATGTGTAACAGAGAGGGCATGGGGAGCAGTATGTGTAACAGAGAGGGCATGGGGAGCAGTATGTGTAACAGAGAGGGCATAGAGAGCAGTATGTGTAACAGAGAGGGCATAGAGAGCAGTATGTGTAACAGAGGGCATAGAGAGCAGTATGTGTAATAGAGAGGGCATAAAGAGCAGTATGTGTAACAGAGAGGGCATAGAGAGCAGTATGTGTAACAGAGAGGGCATAGAGAGCAGTCTGTGTAACAGAGAGGGCATAGAGAGCAGTCTGTGTAACAGAGAGGGCATGGGGAGCAGTCTGTGTAACAGAGAGGGCATGGGGAGCAGTATGTGTAACAGAGAGGGCATGGGGAGCAGTATGTGTAACAGAGAGGGCATGGAGAGCAGTCTGTGTAACGGGGGCATGGGGAGCAGTCTGTGTAACGGGGGCATGGGGAGCAGTATGTGTAACAGAGAGGGCATGGAGAGCAGTCTGTGTAACAGAGAGGGCATGGGGAGCAGTATGTGTAACAGAGAGGGCATAGAGAGCAGTATGTGTAACAGAGAGGGCATAGAGAGCAGTCTGTGTAACAGAGAGGGCATGGGGAGCAGTATGTGTAACAGAGAGGGCATAGAGAGCAGTATGTGTAACAGAGAGGGCATAGAGAGCAGTATGTGTAACAGAGAGGGCATAGAGAGCAGTATGTGTAATAGAGAGGGCATAAAGAGCAGTATGTGTAACAGAGAGGGCATAGAGAGCAGTCTGTGTAACAGAGAGGGCATAGAGAGCAGTCTGTGTAACAGAGAGGGCATAGAGAGCAGTCTGTGTAACAGAGAGGGCATAGAGAGCAGTCTGTGTAACAGAGGGCATAGAGAGCAGTCTGTGTAACAGAGAGGGCATAGAGAGCAGTCTGTAACAGGGGCATGTGGAGCAATCTGTGTAACGGGGGCATGTGGAGCAGTATGTGTAACAGAGAGGGCATAGAGAGCAGTCTGTAACAGAGGGCGTGGGGAGCAGTCTGTGTAATAGGGGGGCATGGAGAGCAGTCTGTGTAATAGGGGGGCATGGAGAGCAGTCTGTGTAACAGGGGGCATGGAGAGCAGTCTGTGTAACAGAGAGGGCGTGGGGAGCAGTCTGTGTAACAGGGGCATAGAGAGCAGTCTGTGTAATAGGGGGCCATGGAGAGCAGTCTGTGTAACGGGGGCATGGAGAGCAGTCTGTTTAACAGGAGGGCATGGAGAGCAGTCTGTGTAAGGGGGGGGGGCATGGAGAGCAGTCTGTGTAACGGGGGCATGGAGAGCAGTCTGTGTAACGGGGGCATGGAGAGCAGTCTGTGTAACAGGGGGGCATGGAGAGCAGTCTGTAACAGGGGGGCATGGAGAGCAGTCTGTGTAACAGGGGGGCATGGAGAGCAGTCTGTGTAACAGGGGGGCATGAAGAGCAGTCTGTTTAACAGGGGGGCATGGAGAGCAGTCTGTGTAAGGGGGGGGCATGGAGAGCAGTCTGTGTAACAGGGGGGCATGGAGAGCAGTCTGTGTAACAGGGGCATAGAGAGCAGTCTGTGTAATAGGGGGGCATGGAGAGCAGTCTGTGTAACGGGGGCATGGAGAGCAGTCTGTGTAACAGGGGGGCATGGAGAGCAGTCTGTGTAACAGGGGGGCATGGAGAGCAGTCTGTGTAACAGGGGGGCATGGAGAGCAGTCTGTGTAACAGGGGGGCATGGAGAGCAGTCTGTTAACAGGGGGGCATGGAGAGCAGTCTGTGTAACAGGGGGGCATGGAGAGCAGTCTGTGTAAGGGGGGGGGCATGGAGAGCAGTCTGTGTAACAGGGGGGCATGGAGAGCAGTCTGTGTAACAGGGGGGCATGGAGAGCAGTCTGTTTAACAGGGGGGCATGAAGAGCAGTCTGTTTAACAGGGGGGCATGGAGAGCAGGTCTGTGTAAGGGGGGGGCATGGAGAGCAGTCTGTGTAACGGGGGCATGGAGAGCAGTCTGTGTAACGGGGGCATGGAGAGCAGTCTGTGTAACAGGGGGGCATGGAGAGCAGTCTGTAACAGGGGGGCATGGAGAGCAGTCTGTGTAACAGGGGGGCATGGAGAGCAGTCTGTGTAACAGGGGGGCATGGAGAGCAGTCTGTGTAACAGGGAGGCATAGAGAGCAGTCTGTGTAACAGGGGGGCATGGAGAGCAGTCTGTGTAACAGGGGGGCATGGAGAGCAGTCTGTTTAACAGGGGGGCATGAAGAGCAGTCTGTTTAACAGGGGGGCATGGAGAGCAGTCTGTGTAAGGGGGGGGGGCATGGAGAGCAGTCTGTGTAACAGGGGCATAGAGAGCAGTCTGTGTAATAGGGGGGCATGGAGAGCAGTCTGTGTAACGGGGGCATGGAGAGCAGTCTGTGTAACAGGGGGGCATGGAGAGCAGTCTGTGTAACAGGGGGGCATGGAGAGCAGTCTGTGTAACAGGGGGGCATGGAGAGCAGTCTGTGTAACAGGGGGGCATGGAGAGCAGTCTGTTTAACGGGGGCATGAAGAGCAGTCTGTTTAACAGGGGGGCATGGAGAGCAGTCTGTGTAAGGGGGGGGGCATGGAGAGCAGTCTGTGTAACGGGGGCATGGAGAGCAGTCTGTGTAACGGGGGGCATGGAGAGCAGTCTGTGTAACAGGGGGGCATGGAGAGCAGTCTGTAACAGGGGGGCATGGAGAGCAGTCTGTGTAACAGGGGGGCATGGAGAGCAGTCTGTTTAACAGGGGGCATGGAGAGCAGTCTGTGTAAGGGGGGGCATGGAGAGCAGTCTGTGTAAGGGGGGGCATGGAGAGCAGTCTGTGTAAGGGGGGGCATGGAGAGCAGTCTGTGTAACAGGGGGGCATGGAGAGCAGTCTGTGTAAGGGGGGGCATGGAGAGCAGTCTGTGTAACAGGGGGGCATGGAGAGCAGTCTGTGTAAGGGGGGGCATGGAGAGCAGTCTGTGTAACAGGGAGGCATGGAGAGCAGTCTGTGTAACAGGGGGGCATGGAGAGCAGTCTGTGTAAGGGGGGGCATGGAGAGCAGTCTGTGTAACAGGGAGGCATAGAGAGCAGTCTGTGTAACAGGGGGGCATGGAGAGCAGTCTGTGTAACAGGGGGGCATGGAGAGCAGTCTGTGTAAGGGGGGGCATGGAGAGCAGTCTGTGTAACAGGGGGGCATGGAGAGCAGTCTGTGTAACAGGGGGGGCATGGAGAGCAGTCTGTGTAAGGGGGGGCATGGAGAGCAGTCTGTGTAACAGGGGGGCATGGAGAGCAGTCTGTGTAAGGGGGGGCATGGAGAGCAGTCTGTGTAACAGGGAGGCATAGAGAGCAGTCTGTGTAACAGGAGGGCATGGAGAGCAGTCTGTGTAACAGGGGGGCATGGAGAGCAGTCTGTGTAAGGGGGGGCATGGAGAGCAGTCTGTGTAACGGGGGCATGGAGAGCAGTCTGTGTAAGGGGGGGCATGGAGAGCAGTCTGTGTAACGGGGGCATGGAGAGCAGTCTGTGTAACGGGGGCATGGAGAGCAGTCTGTGTAACAGGGGGCATGAGAGCAGTCTGTAACGGGGGGCATGGAGAGCAGTCTGTGTAACAGGGGGGCATGGAGAGCAGTCTGTGTAACAGGGGGGCATGGAGAGCAGTCTGTGTAACAGGGAGGCATAGAGAGCAGTCTGTGTAACAGGGGGGCATGGAGAGCAGTCTGTGTAACAGGGGGGCATGGAGAGCAGTCTGTTTAACAGGGGGGCATGAAGAGCAGTCTGTTTAACAGGGGGGCATGGAGAGCAGTCTGTGTAAGGGGGGGGGCATGGAGAGCAGTCTGTGTAACAGGGGCATAGAGAGCAGTCTGTGTAATAGGGGGGCATGGAGAGCAGTCTGTGTAACGGGGGCATGGAGAGCAGTCTGTGTAACAGGGGGGCATGGAGAGCAGTCTGTGTAACAGGGGGGCATGGAGAGCAGTCTGTGTAACAGGGGGGCATGGAGAGCAGTCTGTGTAACAGGGGGCATGGAGAGCAGTCTGTTTAACAGGGGGGCATGAAGAGCAGTCTGTTTAACAGGGGGGCATGGAGAGCAGTCTGTGTAAGGGGGGGGGCATGGAGAGCAGTCTGTGTAACGGGGGCATGGAGAGCAGTCTGTGTAACGGGGGCATGGAGAGCAGTCTGTGTAACAGGGGGCCATGGAGAGCAGTCTGTAACAGGGGGGCATGGAGAGCAGTCTGTGTAACAGGGGGGCATGGAGAGCAGTCTGTTTAACAGGGGGCATGGAGAGCAGTCTGTGTAAGGGGGGGCATGGAGAGCAGTCTGTGTAAGGGGGGGCATGGAGAGCAGTCTGTGTAAGGGGGGGCATGGAGAGCAGTCTGTGTAACAGGGGGGCATGGAGAGCAGTCTGTGTAAGGGGGGCATGGAGAGCAGTCTGTGTAACAGGGGGGCATGGAGAGCAGTCTGTGTAAGGGGGGGCATGGAGAGCAGTCTGTGTAACAGGGAGGCATGGAGAGCAGTCTGTGTAACAGGGGGGCATGGAGAGCAGTCTGTGTAAGGGGGGGCATGGAGAGCAGTCTGTGTAACAGGGAGGCATAGAGAGCAGTCTGTGTAACAGGGGGGCATGGAGAGCAGTCTGTGTAACAGGGGGGCATGGAGAGCAGTCTGTGTAAGGGGGGGCATGGAGAGCAGTCTGTGTAACAGGGGGGCATGGAGAGCAGTCTGTGTAACAGGGGGGGCATGGAGAGCAGTCTGTGTAAGGGGGGGCATGGAGAGCAGTCTGTGTAACAGGGGGGCATGGAGAGCAGTCTGTGTAAGGGGGGGCATGGAGAGCAGTCTGTGTAACAGGGAGGCATAGAGAGCAGTCTGTGTAACAGGAGGGCATGGAGAGCAGTCTGTGTAACAGGGGGGCATGGAGAGCAGTCTGTGTAAGGGGGGGCATGGAGAGCAGTCTGTGTAACGGGGGCATGGAGAGCAGTCTGTGTAAGGGGGGGCATGGAGAGCAGTCTGTGTAACAGGGAGGCATAGAGAGCAGTCTGTGTAACAGGGGGGCATGGAGAGCAGTCTGTGTAACAGGGGGGCATGGAGAGCAGTCTGTGTAAGGGGGGGCATGGAGAGCAGTCTGTGTAACAGGGAGGCATAGAGAGCAGTCTGTGTAACAGGGGGGCATGGAGAGCAGTCTGTGTAAGGGGGGGCATGGAGAGCAGTCTGTGTAACAGGGAGGCATGGAGATTAGTCTGTGTAACAGGGGGGGCATGGAGATTAGTCTGTGTAACAGAGGGTGGAATACGTGGCCTATTACTGTGTTGAGCATGAAGAGGGTGACTATTACAGTGGGGGGTAGAAGAGATAGCACTTTTTGTTTGTACTGCTACTAACTGGGACACAACTGTGGACTGTGCAACTCAGCAGTAATGGGGATTAGAGGGGAAGATCCTACAGCGGTAGGGGCAGATGTTAGTCTGGTAGGGAGGATGCCAGAAAGTGAGGCGCCAACAATGTATGGACAGCAAACTCTGTAGACAAGTCATGGTCGGAAGAAGTCTTCATGGTGGTCTGGCCCGGCCCAGATCAAAAACTTGGGAAAGTGAGAAACTATAATCAGAGAAGACTTCACCTGTGAGTCACTGGATGTAATTGTACTGTAATCACTTATACCGTCTACAGATCACCTGTATACAGCTGATATCTAGCACTAAATACTCACTGTATGGTGGTAAAATTGGTCTTTGCATGGTGGACTTTATTGAGTAACAGTATGGCGGTATTATTAGGTCACTAGTTGGTGGTAATGGTAGTGGTTTTTATGTTGCAGTATTATTAAGTCACTATGCTGTGGTATGTGGACAGAGAAATGAGAAAGAAAACAAACAGCAGGTGGCGCTATACAGATACATTTTATTAAATAACTCAGTGGCTATGCTAATTCTTTAATTACATGCAATTACACAATTATTCAGATCCAGGTTCTGGTTTGCAAACTGCAGAATATTTTTCATGAGACTACAACTGTAATCATGAAAATAAGTTGGGTAAGATGGTGGCAGGCTCTGCCCGGGTTCCCATCCCCACTGAGGTTATCCACTCCACCCATTATCTCTTGTGTTTTATCGCCCAGCCCTTCCCCCTTGCTCCCCTCTAGGGCCCTCAGGTACTCTTCAGATACCTCGGCCCCCTTTATATGACATATGGAGGTAAACATGGGCCAGTGCTTTGTGCTTTTCCTAAGGCTGAAATTTGCCCGTCAGCCCGTGGCTGTGTGCCAGCAGGTTGGGGTCACATTGGGACACAAAAATAGCAAGCCTCGGAGGTACACAACATTGTGAAACCTTAGCTATCAAAAAACAATGTGCACCGAAAGGTCCGTCTACCCTAAGCCTTTTATGGAAAATGTGCTGTTTTTAGACAGTTTTAATAATTTCACCCCATATAATACCACCATATTGTGCCAAGATAATGTTACCCTATATAGCCCACTTACAAAAAGTAAAAAATAATGTGCCGTAATCAAACCTTACTTTCTTAAAGAGACCACTGCCATTTAGTTTCCATTTAATACCGCAATTCAGTTCCCAAATAATACCGCTACATAAGGCTGAATGGTTTTCGTGGCGAATCGAATTTTTCCTAAAAGTCGGATCGAAGTCAATTAGATATTGTTGAAAAGAACTGGTAAACTACTGGGTAGGGGAAGATGACTTAAAGGAGTATTCCCGCAGTGTAAATATTGGAGCGGCCGCCAGCTTTACATTCCTATAAACATAATTAAATTCCTTATAACCTTTTATTACCGTCTGTTAGGTGTCACGGTGTTAATAGAGTCGTTAGCGTACACCCTTGGATAAACACAGCAGCCCTATAAAAGTCACCATGGATGAAGATGCTCTGCAGGTCCACAGGCATGAACTTGAAGGTCAGATGAAGGTTAAGGTATAGGTGATTCCTATTAAAGGAATCATCCGGTTTCATGTAAAAACGCTTAAAGGGGTTTTCCAGGATTTAGTCGCGATTTAGTTACTTGGGTGGATGTGCATTGTTTATCTGGGGAACAGACAATCTAGCAGATGCAGTGTGGAGTTCTGGATAATGTTCTGCTGGGTCCACCAACTTAAACATTACATGAACAAGTACCCCCTTCATGGCAGTGTCCTCATTCATCAGGACAAAGTCCCTGACACACTGCAAAAACTGTTTAGGAATGAGGAACGTTAGAAAGAGTTCAAGGTGTTCACTTGGCCTATAAATTCTGCAGAACTCAATCCCATCAAACATCTGGAAAAACAAGTCCGTTTCATGAAGACCAAACCTCACAACCTACATGACTGAGATCTGTTGCTAAAGTCTTGTGTCAGATACCACAGAACATCTGGCCTTGTGCAGTCCATGCCTCCATGGATTTAAGCTGTTTTTACATCCAGTTAATAAAACAGCATTCCAAGAAATGTACTGTAATTACCAGATTTTATTAAAGCCACTGCCACTAATTATGTAAATAAAGTTGACTGTATATCGTTGATGTTAAGAGGTGCAAGTGAGGGACCCGACTCGTCACAGTCACACAACTACGAAGCAAGTTTCACATCACTCAACAAGTGTTTCTGATATTACCATACCATGTTTTGTTAATAAACCCAGAACTCAATACCAGGTATTCTGCAAACAGTTTTGGTACCAGAAGGCCTGCAGGGAACCACAAATCTCCGTCGTTATCTTACTAGCCCTTAAAGCAGAAGATCCTTCTCTATCTGCTAGCAGGGCCTAGTGTAGCTACAGCTTTCCCCAAGTTTGAGCACACCACGCTAACAAACGCTGGTTCCCTCATGGGGTTGACTATTCCGACAGCCCCAGCAGACTCTTCAGAGCAAACCACCCTAGACTGGTGGTAATCTTCAGTGGACGACACTTCACGATCAGCCTAGTCGATAAACCCAAAGACCTACCCCTTCCACGGCTAGTCTACCAGCCCACAAGCTATGACAAACACTCACCCACTTGGCAAAGCCGCCATACTGCTCCACTCAGGGACTCACTCTCTCTTAGCAGACGACCTGTCTCCTCAGATGCACCCAGGCCTACCTTCACATTTCCCATCTTAGGGTCACAGCCACAGCCTTCAGTCTCTCCTGCCACTGTGCAGAGGGACAAGACTGTTCCTACTGGTGACCAGATGTGCATCACTCCAGTTCAGATGGTTAGTCCACACTGTCTCAATTAGGAATAACCCTTTTCCTTTTGCAGGCTTTCCATAGTCCATCAATCATTGTCTCATCAGCAACACCAAGCTCTATTGCCAGTGGTAGCAGGCCCCACAGAATCTTTGGCCCAGTGGCTGACAGTAGATTCATGAGCTAATTCCATGTCATGTTCCCTTGCTTCATCCAAACCTATGTCTTTTGTACCTATCTCCATGAACGTTCCAACTATAGATGACCAAATTGATTGGTCACATATTGTTACCGGACCTTCCTGAGGCTAGCACACACTGGTGGAAAGTCATCTACCAAATTTCTAACTGAGTTTAGAAGAATAAAAGTAAGTATTTTATCAGCGGCACATTCCTTAAGTGAGGAGAACCCGTGATGTCTTGAATGCCTGAACGTTGCAGTTACTCACTCTTCATCACAAGATGTCCACATAGCTTCGTCAGCTTATTCATCATAGCTCCAAATGACCATCTGCTAAACATTAAGATCCGGACAAGATGTTTGTGGCAAATTTCATCAAAGATAACTGTTTGATTGGATCCAGAGCTTTCTGTAAAGGAAGGTTGGAGGGTTCATAGCAATGATGAATTTCTAACATAGTACTAGATTGTGGTTGTACATGGAGAAGCTTCTACAGATATTAGAAAAATGTTAAAGCAGATGTCATATTATACTGCCTGTCCAAAAAAAAAGTTGCCACCCAAAAAAAGCCTTTAGCTTTGATTACGGCACACATTCGCTGTGGCATTGTTTCGATAAGCTTCTGCAATGTCACAAGATTTATTTCCATCCAGCGTTGCATTAATTTTTCACCAAGATCTTGCATTGATGATGGTAAAGTCTGACTGCTGCGCAAAGCCTTCTCCAGCACATCCCAAAGATTCTCAATGGGGTTAAGGTCTGGACTGTGTGGTGGCCAATCCATGTGTGAAAATGTCGTCTCATGCTCCCTGAACCACTCTTTCACAATATGAGCTAGATGAATCCTGGCATTGTCATCTTGGAATATGCCCGTGCCATCAGGGAAGAATAAAATCCATTGATGGAATAACCTGGTCATTCAGTATGTTCAGGTAGTCCGCTGACCTCATTCTTGGAGCACATACTGTTGCTGAACCCCAGATCATAGCACTGCCCCCATAGGCTGGTACAGTAGGCACTAGGCATGATGGGTGCATCACTTCATCTGCCTCTCTTCTTACCCTGATGCGCCCATCACTCTGGAACAGGGTAAATCTGGACTCATCAGACCACATGACCTTCTTCCATTGCTCCCCACTATCCTTCCAGGTTTTAATAATGCGTTGGACAGTTCTTAACCCAATTTTAGTAGTTTCTGCAATCTCCTTAGATGTTTTCTCTGCTTGGTGCACGCCAATGATTTGACCCTTCTCAAACAGACGAACATCTTTTCCACGACCACGAGATGTGTCTTTCGACATGGTTGTTTGAGAAATGAGAAGCAACTCATTGCACCAGTTGGGGTTAAATGACTTATTGCCAGCTGAAAGATAATCGCCCCCATGCGGTAATTATCCAATAGGAGGCTCATAACTATTAGCTTAGTTAAATCCACGTGGCAATTTTTTTTGGGACTTCTTTTACATTAAATTACATTTAATTAGCCTAGTCCTTCTTTGTTGGGATGGCATGAGATATTGCTTTGGTGATCGTCAATCCCAGAAACGGATATAACTAATAACCAGTTATACTGGGGAGGGTGGAATCTTTTTAGGGTTTAGGATGCGGCAACAATTTTCATTTAATGAGCAATATAAAAAAGAAATTAAATAAGTAAATCAGAATTGAAAAATTGGATAATTTTTGGAAACTAGTTGGAATATCAGTTATCTTTGTATAATTAATTCAATCTATAAACTGAAATATATTTTTTCTAATGAGATTTCATACAAACCGGATTCCAAAAAAGTTGGAACACTATACAAATCGTGAATAAAAACTGAATGCAATGATGTGGAGGTGCCAACTTCTAATATTTTATTCAGAATAGAACATAAATCAGGGAACAAAAGTTTAAACTGAGAAAATGTACAATTTTAAGTGAAAAATATGTTGAATCAGAATTTCATGGTGTCAACAAATCCCCAAAAAGTTGGGACAAGGCCATTTTCACCACTGTGTGGCATCTCCCCTTCTTCTTACAACACTCAGCAGACGTCTGGGGACCGAGGAGACCAGTTTCTCAGGTTTAGAGATAGGAATGCTCTCCCATTCTTGTCTAATACAGGCCTCTAACTGTTCAATCGTCTTGGGCCTTCTTTGTTGCACCTTCCTCTTTATGATGCGCCAAATGTTCTCTATAGGTGAAAGATCTGGACTGCAGACTGGCCATTTCAGTCCCCGGATCCTTCTCCTACGCAGCCATGATGTTGTGATTGATGCAGAATGTGGTCTGGCATTATCTTGTTGAAAAATGCAGGGTCTTCCCTGAAAGAGATGACGTCTGGATGGGAGCAGATGTTGTTCTAGAACCTGAATATATTTTTCTGCATTGATGGTGCCTTTCCAGACATGCAAGCTGCCCATGCCACACGCACTCATGCAACCCCATACCATCAGAGATGCAGGCTTCTGAACTGAGCGTTGATAACAACTTGGGTTGTCCTTGTCCTCTTTGGTCCGGGTGACATGGCATCCCAGATTTCCAAAAAGAACTTCGAATCGTGACTCGTCTGACCATAGAACGGTCTTCCATTTTGCCACACTCCATTTTAAATGATCCCTGGCCCAGTGAAAACGCCTGAGCTTGTGGATCTTGCTTAGAAATGGCTTCTTCTTTGCACTGTAGAGTTTCAGCTGGCAACGGCGGATGGCACGGTGGATTGTGTTCACTGACAATGGTTTCTGGAAGTATTCCTGAGCCCATTCTCTGATTTCCTTTACAGTAGCATTCCTGTTTGTGGTGCAGTGTCGTTTAAGGGCCCAGAGATCACGGGCATCCAGTATGGTTTTACGGCCTTGACCCTTACGCACAGAGATTGTTCCAGATTCTCTAAATCTTCGGATGATGTTATGCACAGTTGATGATGATAGATGCAAAGTCTTTGCAATGTTTCGCTGGGTAACATCTTTCTGATATTGCTCCACTATCTTTCTGCGCAACATTGTGGGAATTGGTGATCCTCTACCCATCTTGGCTTCTGAGAGACACTGCCACTCTGAGAAGCTCTTTTTATACCCAATCATGTTGCCAATTGACCTAATTAGTGTTAATTGGTCTTCCAGCTCTTCGTTATGCTCAAATTTACTTTTTCCAGCCTCTTATTGCTTCTTGTCCCAACTTTTTGGGGATTTGTTGACACCGTAAAATTTTGAATCAACGTATTTTTCCTTTAAAATTATACATTTACTCGGATTAAACGTTTGATCTGTCATCTACGTTCTATTACAAATAAAATATTGACATTTGCCATCTCCACATCATTGCATTCAGTTTTTATTCACAATTTGTATAGTGTCCCAACTTTTTGGGAATCCGGTTTGTATTTATTATTCTTTTATAGGCAGAAATCTGAGTTACCTGAGCTGTGGACAACCATTGCATAGATGTGCACCAAACTTTGGTCAGAAATTGACTCATTGGCATGGGTGGAGTGTAGTGGGCACGCTCTGTGTGAAGTGGGCATGCTTTGTGACATGTGCAGATGTCACTTTGTAATCTTGTGTTATCTGCCTTACCTTTACAGGGAGTGCAGAATTATTAGGCAAGTTGTATTTTTGAGGATTAATTTTATTATTGAACAACAACCATGTTCTCAATGAACCCAAAAAACTCATTAATATCAAAGCTGAATATTTTTGGAAGTAGTTTTTAGTTTGTTTTTAGTTTTAGCTATTTTAGGGGGATATCTGTGTGTGCAGGTGACTATTACCGTACATAATTATTAGGCAACTTAACAAAAAACAAATATATACCCATTTTAATTATTTATTTTTACCAGTGAAACCAATATAACATCTCAACATTCACAAATATACATTTCTGACATTCAAAAACAAAACAAAAACAAATCAGTGACCAATATAGCCACCTTTCTTTGCAAGGACACTCAAAAGCCGCCATCCATGGATTCTGTCAGTGTTTTGATCTGTTCACCATCAACATTGCGTGCAGCAGCAACCACAGCCTCCCAGACACTGTTCAGAGAGGTGTACTGTTTTCCCTCCTTGTAAATCTCACATTTGATGATGGACCACAGGTTCTCAATGGGGATTAGATCAGGTGAACAAGGAGGCCATGTCATCAGATTTTCTTCTTTTATACCCTTTCTTGCCAGCCACGCTGTGGAGTACTTGGACGCGTGTGATGGAGCATTGTCCTGCATGAAAATCATGTTTTTCTTACCTTGCAGACTTCTTCCTGTACCACTGCTTGAAGAAGGTGTCTTCCAGAAACTGGCAGTAGGACTGGGAGTTGAGCTTGACTCCATCCTCAACCCAAAAAGGCCCCACAAGCTCATCTTTGATGATACCAGCCCAAACCAGTACTCCACCTCCACCTTGCTGGCGTCTGAGTCGGACTGGAGCTCTCTGCCCTTTACCAATCCAACCATCTGGCCCATCAAGACTCACTCTCATTTCATCAGTCCATAAAACCTTAGAAAAATCAGTCTTGAGATATTTCTTGGCCCAGTCTTGACGTTCAGCTTGTGTGTCTTGTTCAGTGGTGGTCGTCTTTCAGCCTTTCTTACCTTGGCCATGTCTCTGAGTATTGCACACCTTGTGCTTTTGGGCACTCCAGTGATGTTGCAGCTCTGAAATATGGCCAAACTGGTGGCAAGTGGCATCTTGGCAGCTGCACGCTTGACTTTTCTCAGTTCATGGGCAGTTATTTTGCGCCTTGGTTTTTCCACACGCTTCTTGCGACCCTGTTGACTATTTTGAATGAAACGCTTGATTGTTCGATGATCACGCTTCAGAAGCTTTGCAATTTTAAGAGTGCTGCATCCCTCTGCAAGATATCTCACTATTTTTGAGTTTTCTGAGCCTGTCAAGTCCTTCTTTTGACCCATTTTGCCAAAGGAAAGGAAGTTGCCTAATAATTATGCACACCTGATATAGGGTGTTGATGACATTAGACCACACCCCTTCTCATTACAGAGATGCACATCACCTAATATGCTTAATTGGTAGTAGGCTTTCGAGCCTATACAGCTTGGAGTAAGACAACATGCATAAAGAGGATGATGTGGTCAAAATACTCATTTGCCTAATAATTCTGCACGTAGTGTATAATTGAGGTATGTAATTTCAGAGATTTGCACCTCAAAATCTGAAACTTTGTTCAGAAATTGACTCATTGGCATGGGTGGACTGTAGTGGGCATGCTCTGCGTGTAGTGGGCATGCCCTGTGACATTTGCAGAGGTCCCATTGTAATCCTGTGTTATCTGCCACCTCTTTGTATTGATGTCCTCTTAGATGACTCTTGCCCTTTCCCCCAGTGTACGCAGCACCAGCTGAAATGTGACACAGAAAGTGATCAGTCCTTGTTGAGGGCTCAGTGCCCAAATTCTTATCAGATAATTGCCTAATCTTAGAAGAACCATTAACTGGTTAATATTATATTTATTGCGATGTTTTGCACGATTATGTGATAATTATTAGTCCTAATCACCCTGCGGGGATGGGCGTCTTCCATTTAAGCGCATTACTTTGTGGGAATCTGAAATATTACACATCTTTAACTACGACTTGAGAACACGATCATCATGTCTCGGAAAGAAATTCAAGGGTTGGTAAACAGGTCTGCCAAATAAAACACATTCCGAGCGGAGCGACTCTGGTCAGTAGTTAACGAGAAATGCACAGAAAACACTATTGCTTTTTAATTGTTTCCAGTCTCCCCCGGCCCAAATGTTTGGTGTAATAATATTGCAGCATGACTCTGTGAGCGAGGACGGGGCGAGGGTTAACGATTAACATAGTCCTTCTTTACAGTTTAGTGAAGCCCAGAAGTTTCTACCATGTTAGGGGCTTCAGGAGCCCTCTGTAATCTCACCACCCACTGAAATGTCTTAAAGGGAATGTCCACCATACTGGTTAGAACTCTACTTTTTATACAAAGAGTTTATAATAGGCCTACACTTCCTGTTCAGTGGAGATCTCTCCTCAGCAGTCATCTCATTATCATCAGGATTACAACGACAGGTAATACCTAAAGATAGATACAACGGGATCTATCATACACAATAGGTAATGGACACAGCTCACCTCCTCCCCCTCCCTGCACTATAACCTCTGCATTACAATGACAGGTAATACCTAAATACACATAACATTGGATCCACCATTCACAATGGAGATGGACACAGCTCACATGCTCCCTCTCCCTGCACTATAGCCTCTGCATTACAATGACAGGTAATACCTAAAGAAAGATAACACAGGATCCAC
Source organism: Bufo gargarizans (assembly GCF_014858855.1). Taxonomy (NCBI): domain Eukaryota; kingdom Metazoa; phylum Chordata; class Amphibia; order Anura; family Bufonidae; genus Bufo; species Bufo gargarizans. Next base: position 291,688 of record NW_025334080.1, on the reverse strand, counting down.
CATTCACATTGGTGATAGACACAGCTCACCTCCTCCCCCATCCTGCACTATAACCTCTGCATTACAATGACAGGTAATACCTAAAGAAAGATAATACAGGATCCACTATTCACAATAGGTGATAGACACAGCTCACCTCCTCCCCCTCCCTGCATAATAACCTCTGCATTACAATGACAGGTAATACCTAAAGACACATAACATTGGATCCAGCATTCACAATAGGTGATGGACACAGCTCACCTCCTCCCCCTCCCTGCACTATAACCTCTGCATTACAATGACAGGTAATACCTAAAGATAGATAGCACAGGATACACCATTCACATTGGTGATGGACATAGCTCACCTCCTCCCCCTCCCTGCACAATAACCTCTGCATTACAATGACAGGTAATACCTAAAGATAGATAATACAGGGTACACCATTCACAATAGGTGATGGACCCAGCTCACCTCCTCCCCCTCCCTGCACTATAACCTCTGCATTACAATAACAGGTAATACCTAAAGATAGATAACACAGGATCCACCATTCACATTGGTGATAGACACAGCTCACCTCCTCCCCCTCACTGCCCTATAACCTCTGCATTACAATGACAGGTAATACCTAAATACACATAACATTGGATCCACAATTCACATTGGTGATGGACACAGCTCACCTCCTCCCCCTCACTGCCCTATAACCTCTGCATTACAATGACAGGTAATACCTAAAGATAGATAATACAGGATACACCATTCACAATAGGTGATGGGCCCAGCTCACCTCCTCCCCCTCTTTGCACTATAACCTCTGCATTACAATGACAGGTAATACCTAAAGATAGATAATACAGGATACACCATTCACAATAGGTGATGGACACAGCTCACCTCCTCCCCCTCCCTGCACAATAACCTCTGCATTACAATGACAGGTAATACCTAAAGATAGATAACACAGGATACACCATTCACAATAGGTGATGGACACAGCTCACCTCCCCCTCCCTGCACAATAACCTCTGCATTAAAATGACAGGTAATACCTAAAGATAGATAACACAGGATACACCATTCACAATAGGTGATGGACACAGCTCATCCTCTCCCCCTCCCTGCATAATAACCTCTGTACAGGTCACAGAGCATGCCCACAACCCATAGTCAGTACATCATCTCCAGGTTCCTAAGGTCCATGTGGCTACAGTAAAGCAAATCTGTGAATGCTATAGTGCAGGGAGGGGGAGGAGGTGAGCTGTGTCCATTCACAGTCTGGTTTTAACTTGCCCCCGCTGACCCAAGATCAAGTTACTACTCGCACAACTCACTTGTCAGATGCGTCATGCAAGTCAATCTGTAGTCTTGCTGGTAGTCCCTGAACTGTTGGGTCCTGGTTGGGTTCTGGGGTATTAGGCAATTGCCCAATCTCCATCCCCTCCCCGTCATTTTACCCCTGGTAGACCCATGCCCCTTGATCTCTTCCCCTTTGTTCCTCTCTTGTTATTTTTTGTGTTTCTCCACCTGACTTCATAGATTACAGTGGGTCCACGGCCCATAGATGTATGCTAAATAAACAGCGTCCCGTGCTCCCTGTGTACATGTAAACGTCCCGAAGTTTAATGTAACCTCCACCATATACTTTATGTGATTCTACAACCTGGTGATTGACACAAAACAGCCTGTCCTCTATGTGCTGTAATAGAGAGAGGTGATCACTTATTAGATGATTATTGGCTTTCAGGCCATGGGTGGCGGTTTTTCTGAAACTGCGCAGTGTGAACTGTTCTCAGGCTGCTGTGGTGGAAGTGTATCGTGATGACACCATTGGGAATAAGCGATGTGGAAACTGCGGAGCACCACGTGTCACTGATGTGAGAGGTGAACATCAGCTATGAACGTGCACAAGGGTGGATTGACACGCTACAGTGAAGCAGTTCACCCCAAAATTAACCAGGAGGCTACCAGACGTTCAGTGAAGCCTACTGCGTATGGGGCTCTGGAGGAGATGGATGGTCACAGCACCTGGGCTAATGAAGGTGCATCGGCAGAAAAGGCTTCAGTTTTCCTGACAGTGTTGGAATCACACCTCTGCTGATTGGCAACGGGTTGTCTTCCCTGATGAGTCCCAGTATCTGCTTCATGGAACGGATGGACGTTGGCGTGTTATTATCCCCGTGCTGTGACATCACTGTGTTTATTATCCCTGTACTGTGACATCACTGTGTTTATTATCCCTGTACTGTGACATCACTGTGTGTATTATCCCTGTACTGTGACATCACTGTGTGTATTATCCCTGTACTGTGACATCACTGTGTTTATTATCCCTGTACTGTGACATCACTGTGTGTATTATCCCTGTACTGTGACATCACTGTGTTTATTATCCCTGTACTGTGACATCACTGTGTTTATTATCCCTGTACTGTGACATCACTGTGTGTATTATCCCTGTACTGTGACATCACTGTGTTTATTATCCCTGTATTGTGACATCACTGTGTTTATTATCCCTGTACTGTGACATCACTGTGTGTATTATCCCTGTACTGTGACATCACTGGTTTATTATCCCTGTATTGTGGACATCACTGTGTTTATTATCCCTGTACTGTGAACATCACTGTGTTTATTATCCTGTCACTGTGACATCACTGTGTTTATTAGCCCCTGTACTGTGACATCACTGTGTGGTATTATCCCTGTACTGTGACATCACTGGTTTATTATCCCTGTGCTGTGACGTCACTGTGTGTATTATCCCTGTACTGTGACATCACTGTGTGTTATATCCTGTACTGTGACCATCACTGTGTTGATAATCTCCTACTGTGACATCACTGTGTGTATTATCCTCTGTACTGTGAACATCCACTGTATGTTATTATCCTGTACTGTGACCTCATTGCTGTATTGCCCTGTGCTGTGACATCACTGTGTGTATTATCCCTGTGCTTGTTGACATCACTGTGTTATTCTCCTGTACTGTGACATCACTGTGTTTATCTCCCTGCTACTGTGACATCACTGTGTGTATTATCCTCTATACTGTGACATCACTGTGTGTATTATCCCTGTACTGTGACATCACTGTGTGTATTATCCTGTACTGTGACATCACTGTGTTTATATCCTGTACTGTGACATCACTGTGTTTATTATCTCTCTACTGTGACATCACTGTGTGTATTATCTCTCTACTGTGACATCACTGTGTGTATTATCCCTGTACTGTGACATCACTGTGTATATTATCCCTGTGCTGTGACATCACTGTGTTTATTATCCCTGTGCTGTGACATCACTGTGTTTATTATCCCTGTACTGTGACATCACTGTGTTTATTATCCTGTACTGTGACATCACTGTGTTTATTATCCCTGTACTGTGACATCACTGTGTTTATTATCCCTGTCGCTGTGACATCACTGTGTGTATTATCCCTGTACTGTGACATTACTGTGTTTATTATCCCTGTACTGTGACATCACTGTGTTTATTATCCCTGTACTGTGACATCACTGTGTTTATTATCCCTGTACTGTGACATCACTGTGTTTATTATCTTGTGACATCACTGTGTTTATTATCCCTGTATGTGACATCACTGTGTGTATTATCCTGTACTGTGACATCACTGTGTTTATTAGTCCCTGTACTGTGACATCACTGGTTTATTATCCCTGTACTGTGACATCACTGTGTGTATTATCCTGTACTGTGACATCCTGTGTTTATTATCGCTGTACTGTGACATCACTGTGTTTATTATCCCTTGTACTGTGACATCACTGTGTGTATTATCCCTGTACTGTGACATCACTGTGTTTATTATCCCTGTATTGTGACATCCACTGGTTATTATCCCTGTACTGTGACATCACTGTGTTATTATCTCCTGTACTGGTGACATCACTGTGTTTATTCTCCCTGTTACTGTGACATCCAATGCTGAGTATTATCCCTGTACTGTGACATCAACCTGTGTTATTATCCCTGTAGCTGTGACATCACTGTGTTGTATTATCCCTGTACGTGACATCAATGTGCTAGTATCCCTGTACTGTGACATCACTGTGTTATTATCCTCTGTACTGATGACATCACTGGTGTATTCTCTCTGTACTGTGACATCAACTGTGTTTATTATCCCTGTACTGTGACCATCACTGTGTGTATTCTCTCTGTGACTGTGACAGTCACTGTGTATTATCCCTGTACTGTGACATCACTGTGTTTTATTATCCCTGTACTGTGACATCACTGTGTGTATTATCCCTGTACTGTGACATCACTGTGTTATTATCCCTGTACTGTGACATCACTGTGTTTATTATCCCTGTACTGTGACATCACTGTGTTTATTATCTCTGTACTGTGACATCACTGTGTGTATTATCCCTGTACTGTGACATCACTGTGTTTATTATCCTGTACTGTGACATCACTGTGTTTATTATCCCTGTACTGTGACATCACTGTGTTTATTATCCCTGTACTGTGACATCACTGTGTTTATTATCCCTGTACTGTGACATCACTGTGTTTATTATCCCTGTACTGTGACATCACTGTGTTTATTATCCCTGTACTGTGACATCACTGTGTTTATTATCCCTGTACTGTGACATCACTGTGTGTATTATCCCTGTACTGTGACATCACTGTGTTTATTATCCCTGTACTGTGACATCACTGTGTTTATTATCCCCTGTACTGTGACATCACTGTGTTTATTATCCCTGTACTGTGACATCACTGTGTTTATTATCCCTGTACTGTGACATCACTGTGTTTATTATCCCTGTACTGTGACATCACTGTGTTTATTATCCCTGTACTGTGACATCACTGTGTTTATTATCCCTGACTGTGACATCACTGTGTGTATTATCCCTGTACTGTGACATCACTGTGTTTATTATCCTGTACTGTGACATCACTGTGTTTATTATCCCTGTACTGTGACATCACTGTGTGTATTATCTCTGTACTGTGACATCACTGTGTTTATTATCCTGTACTGTGACATCACTGTGTTTATTATCCTGTACTGTGACATCACTGTGTTTATTATCCTGTACTGTGACATCACTGTGTTTATTATCTCTGTACTGTGACATCACTGTGTGTATTATCCTGTACTGTGACATCACTGTGTTTATTATCGCTGTACTGTGACATCACTGTGTTTATTATCCCTGTACTGTGACATCACTGTGTGTATTATCCCTGTACTGTGACATCACTGTGTTTATTATCCTGTACTGTGACATCACTGTGTTTATTATCCCTGTACTGTGACATCACTGTGTTTATTATCCTGTACTGTGACATCACTGTGTTTATTATCCCTGTACTGTGACATCACTGTGTTTATTATCTCTGTACTGTGACATCACTGTGTTTATTATCCCTGTACTGTGACATCACTGTGTTTATTATCCCTGTACTGTGACATCACTGTGTTTATTATCCCTGTACTGTGACATCACTGTGTTTATTATCCTGTACTGTGACATCACTGTGTTTTTTATCCCTGTACTGTGACATCACTGCGTGTATTATCCCTGTACTGTGACATCACTGTGTGCATTATCCCTGTACTGTGACATCACTGTGTTTATTATCCCTGTACTGTGACATCACTGTGTTTATTATCCTGTACTGTGACATCACTGTGTTTTTTATCCCTGTACTGTGACATCACTGTTAGAGTAGACCCCCATAAAATTCTTTGTCAGGACTACTTGTCACACCCTGAACAGAAGTTAAGCTGCTCAACACTTCTGGCAGTGTCTGCTTGGCCACGAAGAGTATGCATGTGTATGGGAGGGTTTTGAAGATCAGCTGTTGGCCGAGCACTGAGGAAATCCACAGGTTTTGCCATGAACCTGCCCCAGATTTGTCCACGTCTGGAATAACCATTTAGTTTTGCCGATGTTGAATGCACAGTTTCCACAATTATCTCATTGACTTCAGTTTTGACAACTTCAAAGCATCTTGTTGAGGCTTTTGCCCTTTGGACATACATTTTTCATAGTGAAATCTTGACATTCTCCATGTTACATTTTTCACTGAACTCCTACTGCAGCCCTGAGGGCAAGGAACGTCCACTCTGGCCCGCCACGCCTAGGCCTACCAGCATCACATAAGAGCTCCTGGTTTCTATCAGGGGTAGGACAGGTTCTCTCGGCACCCCAGGCAAAGGCACCCCCCAAGCTTTTCGAATATTCAGTGGGATTGCACCTGTCATTTTTCATGTCATACACATGCGCTATGCTTGTACACAGCAAGTTCTTATTGTAGTTGATATTGTAAAATCCTCATTGGTGACATACGTTACCCAATATGCTGCTAATAGAGCAATTTTACACAATAGTTTTTAAAATGTATTGCCACCACTAGGGGGAGCTCACTGCATACAGATGTATACAGCGATTACAAAACTCAATACTAGTTATATGAATTAGTTTAAAGAAGGTCCTTCTTCCCCTAATGCTGGTAGATCAATTATAGACGGTGTCAGTGGGAATGGAGGAGCAGGGTCAGACCGAAGCTCAGGTATTTAGTCACGAAGAGATAAGCCACGGGGGAAGAAAAGAGAAGTACAAATCGGGGGACATCCATATGGCATATTTACTCTTAAAAAAAAAAGGAACATTCTGAAGAAAAGAAGAAAAAGTGTCCTTATGCTCCACCCATTTTGATAGGACACCCCCACAATTTACAGCATTTCATTAGCAAATAGGACATAGGATCCTCTTCAGCAATACATTAATTAAATACAGACCAAGCACCAGACTCGCTAAGTAAAGTCCAGAGCTAGAATCCTCTGTCCACAGGCACTGTTACATTCCTCTTTATACAGACCCCAGACCAAACCCCAGACCTCTTTATTTACAGGCCACAGAACAGATCTCCTGTATTAACATACGTCAGACCAGACCCTCTGTACTTAGAGACCCCAGACCAGACCCTCTGTACTTAGAGACCCCAGACCAGACCCTCTGTACTTAGAGACCCCAGACCAGACCCTCTGTACTTAGAGACCCCAGACCAGACCCTCTGTACTTAGAGACCCAGACAAGACCCCCCTGTATTTACAAACCACCTGTATACATACTGCAGACCAAACTGCCTAAAAATTGTATGATTTTGCTAGTTTATGACGTAAAGTCATGATTTTATGAAAGACACGGAGGCGAGTATTGCTTATCTTTCTTTACTGACAAAACCACAGCAGCAAAGAAAAACTTGGAAAATTAACATATCTCCATGGTAACCAAACCCTCCTCCCTGCTCCCTTATAAATAGTCTTTGTAACAGGAAACCCTCCTCTTTCTTGGCGGATGCCACACCACGTCTTCAGGAATACCGGAACAAAAGCCGCGAACTGGCCGAACTGGAACCACGAACACCAATCAGAAAAAATCCGACTGGAGATGAGAATTTAGTCATCCTGAAATAAACAGAAACATAAAATCACATAGAGGGGATACTAAAACCCACCAAAGCAACCTGCGCATATAAATCAGCAGAGAAGGAAATAACAATTGTAATCAAAAGCATAAAACAATAATAATCAACTGAATAAGAGCAAACAAAGAGAGGGGACAAATGACCAGGGAGGGCAATACTCGCCTCCGTGTCTTTCATAAAAATCATGACTTTACGTCATAAACTAGAAAAATCATACAATTTTATTTCAAGACACGGAGGCTCATATTGCTATATTGCTAGTTCAAAGCTGATCGATAACTGATGCAAACACGTGGAGAAGAACGAAAATAAAACTCCCTAAACATGGAGACTCTGGACCAATCCGCAACCTTCATGACGTCTTCTAGGCGAGCAACCGCCGCCATCATAGAAGTGAAAGACACACTCCGTGCAGAGTGTGCAGAGAAAATAGACGTATCCACTCCCGCCAGGGACATAATCCACTTTACCCACCTGGCCAAAGTCGTAGTGACAACCGGAGCAAAAGGTCGGCGGAAGGAAAGGAACAAATGAGGGACCCCAGCAACACGATGAGATAATGTCCTAGCCTCATACTCCCGCAAACAAGACACGGGACAAAGAGCCGGAACCGCAGGGAAACAAGGAAAAGAAACAGAAACCGAACGAATCTGAGTCTTAGTCCTCCGAGAAATATCAAAGGTGACGCCCTCGGGGGAGAAAAACCTGGCGTCATAGTCCAAAGCCTTAACATCAGACACTCTTTTACATGAGATGAGGCAAAATAAAGAGACCAGCTTAGCCGACAGCTGACGTAAGGAGAGGTCCGAATTGGATGGCCAGGAAGAGAGAAAATTGAGAACCAGTGAAACGTCCCACGTGGCAGAAAGAAGAGGCCTGGGAGGACGAGACATCCTAGAACCGTTGAGTAGACGACATATCACAGGATGCTGGCCTGCAGGACGACCATCAAAGCCTTGGTGAAAAGAAAAAATAGCCGACCTGAAGAGATTAAGCGTCCGGTAGGCTTTCCCTTCTTCAAAGAGGGACGTAAGGAAACGCAGGATATCCGCTACAGAGGCCGAAACGGAATCCAGATCCCGTCCCAAGCACCAACTAGCCCAAGATCTCCAGGCCGCTCTGTAGGCTCGCCGGGGGCCCAAGATTCCTCCAGTAATCTCTGAGCAGCTTCCGAAAGGCGGCTGCTATCGTGGGAACACCGGAAACCCTGCAAGCTAGCAGGTGGAAGGAGCCGTCCAGAAGGAGAGGATGCCGACTGTCTCCTGGGCCTAAGAGAAGGTCTGGCCAGATTGGCAAGAGAATGGGAGGAAGGGTAAGGAGTTCCAACAGGTGGGGGAACCACGACTGCGTGGTCCAAAACGGGACAATCAGGATGATCTCCGCCGACTGGAAACGAACCTGACTCAGAACTCTCGGACGGAAGGCTGAGCGTCTCCGATATCGAATCCACGGAAAAACCCAGAAACTCCATGACCCGAGCCGGGACCAGTACCGATTTGTCATAGTTGATGAGAAAACCCAGCCCGGATAACAGATTCGAAGCGAGGTCCAGGTGTAACAGCAGGGTCTGTTGGTCCTGAACCAACAAGAGGATATCGTCTAGGTATATGATAAGTCTCACCCCCCGACTGCGAAGCCAGGAAACCACCGGTCGCATGAGTTTGGTGAAGCACCACGGGGCCGATGAGAGGCCGAAGGGTAGGCAGGTGAAGCGCCAGCTCTCTCCCATCCAAAGGAAGCAAAGGAGGTCTCTGGAGGACTCCTCCACGGGGACGGTAAGATACGCATCCTTGAGATCTAGCTTGACCATCCAATCCCCTTGGAGCAGAAGATCCCTGAGAAGGTGAATGCCCTCTATTTTGAAGTGCTGATACCGTACATACCTGTTCAAGGGACGAAGGGTGATGACAGGGCGCATCTGACCGCCCTTTTTTCGAACTAGGAAAATAGTACTCAGGACACCCCTGGGAGTGCCCGGAGCGCGTTCGATCGCCTCCTTCTCATGTAACTCCCTGAGTTCCCTGTCTATATGAAGGCGGGACTCCGAGGAAACGCCTATCGGAAGGGGAGGAGAACACCGGTTCGGGAAACCCACCAACTCTATCTGGAAACCCAGGATCGTGGATAACACCCACACGTCTGTGGTGATGGCAGGACCATGCACGAGAAAAATTTCGGAGTCTGCCCCCTACACAGTGAAGAAAGGAGAAGAGGTGGTGTACTTACCGAAGGGTCGACGTGAGCTATATGTCCCTCTGAAGCCTCTACGACTGGAGGCACCTCGTGACGGAAAGAAACCCGTTGGCTGTCTGGAATCCGGGAAGGAGGTCCTCTGGGTGAAGGAGCGGTGATTGTAGGAACCTCAACCCGAGCCCCGGGTCTGGAAGGGGGAGCGGCCGGACAGACGGCCCCTAGAACTGCCGGCCCTGCTAGAGACACGAGGTTGGAAAACCCTCTTCATGGAGGCTTGGGCCTTGTCCAGGGCCGTGAATGCACCAACAAACTTGCCCATGTCTTTGATGAACGAGTCACCAAAAAGGAGCCCCTGCGCCTCGCTACCTGGCTCGGATAGGGCAAAATTCGCAAGTTTAGGCTTGATTTTAAATAAGATAGCCTTACGTCGCTCAATTGAGAGGGAGGTATTGACGTTACCGGCTAAACATATGGCTCGTTGGGCCCAACCACGGAGCTCCTCCGGGTCAATCGGCTCACCAGTAGCCCTAGCTGTCTCAGCCAATTCGAACATCTTTGTAAGGGGACCAAACATGTCCAAGAGCTTGTCCTGGCACGATTCTAAGCCCTTTCTGGGATTCCAGACGGATTTTGCAAGGAATTGGGCCATCTTAGGATCTACGATTGGCGTATCGCAAACCTTGTTTGCAATCAAGGGTCGAGGGCATTCAGCTTTGAGTTTGTTGCGGGCCTCTTTCCTCAGAGGGCAACGGACCCTAGCTTCTAGGTACTGAGCAACGTGGTCTAGAGGGAGCCACTCAGCAGACCTCGGGTGGTGCAAGGAATCTGGGTCGAACAACGGTTCCCCTGATGGGTCGGTCAAGGGACCAGGCTGGTCCTGTATAGCTTCTGACGCTGAGGTTCCTGCCACAGCAGCGGAGGAAATGTTATGGGGTCGGTCGGGTTGGGAATCCGACATGTTAGCGTCAGGGAAATCTGCATCCTCGTATCTAACCTCCTCATCCTCGGAACCGAAATCGGATCCGGAAGCAGAATCTGCTTGCGCTCTGGCGCATTTCCAACTCCTCGCCTTTTCTGCCTTGCGGGACAAGGCTCTTTTGCGCGATCCGGGCGCGCTCTCATGGGTGGCAGACACACCAGTCAACATGGTTCTGGAGGAAGGATGGGAAACAGGGTCGGGTTGGGACACCACCAGCGGGGCCTGAAAGGCCTCAGTAATAGATCTAGTTAATGAGTGGGACATGGCCGCCATGATCGCCTCTGAGACGGACCGCTGGAATGCGTCCGCTAGAGACGGATCCAAAGTGGAAAGGGTTCCACTGGGACCCGGGACTGTAGGATGGGAGGGGGATCCCACCTCAGTAAACTCGGACTGCGCCTGCCTGGGAGACAATTGAGACATAGCTGCAGGCACAGAGGGACAATGCAATAAAACTGGAGGGGTGAGCAGGACTGGAGCTATCCGCCAATAAGGGGCAGCCGCAGGGCAGAAGAACGGTGGGAAAACAAACTGGCACCTAACGTAATAAACAACAGGGGTAAGTTACCCCGCAAGACGCCGCAGACAAAGAGACGGACGGGCAGGCGCAGGATGAAGGGGCACGGCAGCAAAATCGTGCGCCCGAAACCGGAAGTAAGAGGGAGTGGCCATAGAGCTCTCATATGGCCGCCGAGAATCCCGCGGCGGGCGAGATCTCGGCAGCACCTGAAGAGCTGGACCGGAGATGGCCGGTGCAATGAAGGGGAAAAGGAGCACGGGAACAAAGAAGGTAAAAGCGGGCAGATGCCGCAAAGAGGGGGGCAGTAAAAAGAATATGAGGTTCGGAAAATGAGTGAGGGAAGAAGCTCTGATCGCAAGGAAAACCATAGTCAATCAGTGAAGATTTCTGTATTTCTTCCAGACCCCCCCCCCCATACTTTTTCAAATAGAGGGGAGTTATTAATCTCCCAGTGCGCAATCTGCTCTAAGCGATACACTTGATCGCACCGAGACAGCCATTGTGAGATAGCCGGTACTACGGTCGATTTCCAATTAGAGACTATCAGCACCCTTGCTACTACTAATAGCTGTTGTTGAAGGCGAAAAACCTGGTGGGAACTACACTGAGGGGAATGTAGTCCCAATAGGCACTTTTGTGGTATAAGTGGAAACTCACTACCCTGTAATTTGGTCAAGACATCACAAACACCTACCCAAAAGCGTTTCACTAAAGGACACGACCACCATATGTGTAAAAAGGAGCTGTCTGCACTAGAACATCTCCAGCACAGTGCTGAGGACGAAGGGAACATCCTATGCAGTCTCACCGGGGTGTAATACCACCTAGTAATCAACTTGTAATAGTTTTCTTGGAGGCGCACGCACCTGGAGATTTTGTTTGTTTGTGATAGTAAAATTCTGGTCTCTTCTGAGGAGAATGTGAGGTTTAAGTCACTTTCCCAGCTCCTAATAAAGGACGGTTTATGCAAAATGGTAATTTCCAGAAGCGAAGAGTATATTTTGGATTTTTTTTTTTACTAGGCTCTCTAATTCCCATAATCATTTGTTCGAAGTTCGTGGGGGTACCATTACTGGGTATCTGAACCCCGGTGATTGACTGCGAAAGAGATGGGACCTTTGGAAATGGGTTAGACCCACCATTTGGGGGTTATCAAGAACGGCATCATCACCACTGTGAGATCCTAATATAAGATCCAAAATTGGAGTTGAGTTCGCCCTTGCTCCCTCGTTTATTGTTGTTCTAAATTCTGGCGTGGAGTCCCACATAGCGTCCCTAACTTGCAATACAGGGGAGGTTGGGCCTGTCAATAGTTTTTCTGCCATACACAAATACCAAACTTTGATATTTCAGAATATCGGGTCTATACCTTTTGGCTAGGACTAAGGAGCGCAGTGGGATTTTTGTCAGGTCTTGTTCTAATACTACATCTAACCTCCCCGGTGGGTTATGTAGACATTCTAAGACCCTGTATAGACCTGTAGTAGCTAAGGAAATCTGGTATGCCTAGACCACCTTCTTTCTGAGATTGAATTACCTGACTGTAAGGCAGTCTAGGCACCGCTCCACAGAAAACGCATCAGGACTTTTCTTAATTGTAGAAAAAAGGTTCTAGGTAGGAAAATTGGCAAAGCCTGTAAATAATACAGTACCTTTGGGAGTACTATCGTTTTAATTAGTGTCCTACGCCCAAACCAGGAGGTAAAAGGTAAGTCCCAAGATGCATTGCGTTTGTTAACTATACGTGGTATATTTTTGTAATTTTATTATAAAGCTGATGGGTGAGAGGTGATGGTCACACCTAGGAAGGGAATACTGCTTGTTGACCAAGTAAAAAGTGTACTCAGCTCCAGGTTATTCTGTGTTTGTGAGTCGAGCGTTACATTTAATACTTGTGACTTGGATAGGTTTACTTTAAAGTTGGTGAGTGCTCCAGGCAGAGTCCCAAAAACCCTGACGCACCTTTCGCGTTGGCTTCCTCAGGGGATAGGATATCCCCTGAGTAAGCTAACGCGAAACGTGCGTCGGGGTTTTTGGGACTCTGCCTGGTTAGTATACCTTATTACTTGCTTTTATCCTCCTGTCTCCATATTGTGGTGTTGCACTTTAAACATATTATGCTGTTGATATTTGATATACCCAATTTTTGTGACGTCGTCGTATATATGGTGGTTTAATCATCTGTCCAAGCATCTAGTATGAGGATAGCAGTTCCTTTTTATTGTTTTTTTAGGTATTGGGTCCCATCTTTGTCCTGTGTATTTTACCCGCTATTGTCCATGTCATTGTATGTATTAATAAAGAATTTATATATTTTCATACCATTTTTTGTCATGCACATTTAATTGGTGAGGTTGTATATACAGATGCCAAACACAAATAGTCAGCCCCACCTCCCTGATTCCCCTCGGCACTGACAATTCGGAAGGAGATCTCACTAAAGAGGGGCCTATGGCATTGGTGGCTGTCATCTTAGTAAAAAAAAATCATATATCACCCCCATGGCAAAGGCAGGTAAAGGATCACCAAATGTTAATCTACTCCTTCAAACAACACTTTAGACCTCAGCTTCCTAGAAGCCAGTTTTATGCATGGAGAACTCACCATCGTTTCCTTTCTTCTCAGTGATCTCTTTATTATAATTGTTAGATTTTAGGGTTATCTCTGCTTATATTAAGAGGCTGATGATACGGAGAGCTGAAAGGAGTATACAGAGCTTTCATGTCTGTATGTTGCCTTTGAATAATATCATAATTACCGCAGGTGTTACAGTATAGTCTTGTACATAGAAGCAATACTCTAGTATGTACAGTATATTCTTGTACATAGAGGGCAGTATTAAAGTGCTGCTGTACATAGGAGCAGTATTATAGTAGTTATATTCTTGTATATAGGAGGCAGTATTATAGTAGTTATATTCCTGTACATAGGAGCAGTATTATAGTAGTTATATTCTTGTACATAGGAGCAGTATTATAGTAGTTATATTCTTGTATATAGGAGGCAGTATTATAGTAGTTATATTCCTGTACATAGGGGCAGTATTATAGTAGCTATATTCTTGTACATAGTAGCAGTATTATAGCAGTTATATTCTTGTACATAGGAGGCAGTATTATAGTAGTTATATTCTTGTACATAGGAGGCAGTATTATAGTAGTTATATTCTTGTACATAGGAGCAGTATTATAGTAGTTATATTCTTATACATAGGGGGCAATATTATAGTAGTTATATTCTTGTACATAGGAGGCAGTATTATAGTAGTTATATTCTTGTACATAGGAGCAGTAATATAGTAGTTATATTCTTGTACATAGGAGCAGTATTATAGTAGTTATATTCTTGTACATAGGAGCAGTATTATAGCAGTTATATTCTTGTACATAGGAGGCAGTATTATAGTAGTTATAATCTTGTACATAGGAGCAGTATTATAGTAGTTATATTCTTGTACATAGGGGCAGTATTATAGTAGTTATATTCTTGTACATAGGAGGCAGTATTATAGTAGTTATATTCTTGTACATAGGAGCAGCATTATAGTAGTTATATTCTTGTACATAGGAGGCAGTATTATAGTAGTTATATTCCTGTACATAGGAGCAGTATTATAGTAGTTATATTCTTGTACATAGGAGGCAGTATTATAGTAGTTATATTCCTGTACATAGGAGCAGTATTATAGTAGTTATATTCTTGTACATAGGAGGCAGTATTATAGTAGTTATATTCTTGTACATAGGAGGCAGTATTATAGTAGTTCTATTCTTGTCCATAGGAGAGGATAGACGTGTGGTGCTGAGCTCCCTGCAGGGAGGGGGCATGGCTTCTGACCCAGGTGGAGGGGAGGGGAGCTGGGCTGATGATCCTGGGAAAGCCCAGAGCTTGGAGTGTGGCCTGCAGCATGGAGATCTTGGAAGCGATGATCTGGAAATGGTGGCTGGTGAGTCTACTGAAACTTGTAGTGCTTCTGGATTGAGTACAACTGTGACAAAGAAAAGTTTATTTAAGCTGGAAAGGCGCATTTCTAAGCTAAGAGATGAGATAAAGATAGAGGCTGATCCCAAGAAAAAGCTTATGAAGTATGAATGCCTGGATGACTGCACACGTGAACTGGATATATTAAAAGACAAATTAGATACAGGTAAAAACACAATACCTAAAGTGGAAAGCTGGGCAATGGGGAAAAAGAGGGAGGCCAGAGCCCAGAATGTGAAGATAAAAGAAATCATAGAAATAAAAAGTAAAGATTACGGCGATGTGCATAATATGGTGAAGCAAGGAAGCGCTCAGAGATGTGTGGGTGCAGCGCCTGGAGGGTCACTGCTTTCAGGGTCACTATGTATGGGGTCTGAGCAGTCAGTCTCTGAAAATGCTGGAAATACTATGGAGCAAAGTGAGCCATCCAACAAGGAGTTAATTGCAGTGGACTCAGCTTGTTTCTCTGGTGAAGTGAATGAGAACAGCAATCCTGTGTGTGAGCAGGAGAGCGCTTCATGTATGGACATTGTGGGTGAGACCCCGCTCAGTGCTGTGGAGGAGACCCCGCTCAGTGCTGTGGAGGAGACCCCGCTCAGTGCTGTGGGGGAGACCCTGCTCAGTGCTGTGGAGGAGACCCCGCTCAGTGCTGTGATTGAGACCCCGCTCAGGGCTGTGGAGGAGACCCCGCTCAGTGCTGTGGAGGAGACCCCGCTCAGTGCTGTGATTGAGCCCCCGCTCAGTGCTGTGATTGAGACCCCGCTCAGTGCTGTGATTGAGACCCCGCTCAGTGCTGTGATTGAGACCCCGCTCAGTGCTGTGATTGAGACCCCGCTCAGTGCTGTGATTGAGACCCCGTTCAGTGCTGTGATTGAGACCCCGCTCAGTGCTGTGATTGAGACCCCGCTCAGTGCTGTGATTGAGACCCCGCTCAGTGCTGTGATTGAGACCCCGCTCGATCGGCTCTCAGAGGAGACAACTGCACAGATTGGAGCAGACATGGAGGTCAGTATACAGGACCCTCAGCCGTCCACAATGTCAGCTGCACAGCAGTCTGGAGCAGACACAGGTGGATCTGCAGGACAATCTGGAGTCAGTAAGCCTGTAGAGGAGAGGCCCAGCACTGATCCTCCTGCTGACCGTCCACAATTCAGGAGACTGTTCTCCAATGTTACAAGGCCGGCTAACCCTCCACCTCAGAGGAGGAATGCTGTACGGATTAAGTATACGGGTCCAGAAGAAAACCTCCCCTCCAGACTGTACATAGGGAAAGTTCTTCTGAAGGACTTCATGAAATTTAAGGCATCTGAGGTGTACGCCCTGATCCATATCCCCTCCAGCAGGATCTTTGACATCAGCTTTAAGCTTCAGTATGATTTGGACTTATTCTGGAATATATACAATGACACAAAAGAACAGTCAATCTGGGAGCATCTACAGGTGATCCAGCTGTCCAAGCCTCAGGTAGTGAGGGCCACCATCTTGTTCCAGTCTGAGGTGGTGGCACTGGCAGATCTGGAGCACTGGCTGAGCAGACAGTGTCTGTTGAAGAGTCATCCTGTAAAAATCTATGATGAGGAAGACATCTGGAATGGCGGATACACCGTTATGATACAACTAGCGCAGAGTAATGGTGTGACCAGACATCTGCCACACTCCTTCTACCTGGGCTCAGAGAGAGGGATATGCTACTACCCCGGTCAGCCGCGGCTGTGTCACAGATGTGGGGGCAGGCACCTCGCCATCAACTGCTCCCGTATTAAGTGCTCATTTTGTGGACAGTTTGGTCATTCAAAGGACGACTGTACAGGTCCGGTCATCTGTAACCTGTGTTTAGGATCTGGTCATACGTTCCGGGACTGTCCGCATGCAGATCATAATAAAGGCAGTGATGAGATCTTCTCAGAGGCCATGGAGGAAAGTCAGGAGGATGTCACTGCAAGAGCAGATACAGCCCCAGAAACTGGTAATCGTCCTGCTGAAGTAATGCAAAGTACTAGTGACCCTGCTGTAGAGAGTGGTGACCCTCCTGATGCACTACAAGTACCGGCAGAGTTGGAGACTGATAGCCAAACTACTCCATTACAAGTAACAACATCTGCTGAACCACAAATACCAGCTATTGAAAAGGCTTTGATATCCAGAAATCCTGCTGTGGAAACTAAAGTACCATCTGTAGCACTACAAGTACCAGTCACTGAAGAGAATTCTCATCTGCAGAGTAAAGTGACCAGTAAACCAGTTGCCAAACCACCTAAAGAACTGCCCTCTACGTCTACAAAGCCTGATGGTCCAGCTGCAGGGCTCAGGAAGCTCAGGAGGTCCTCTGTGGATGAAGAGGGGTTCCAGACTGTAAAAAGAAAGAACAGCGCTACAGCAAAGAAAACCCCGGATCCGCCAGTGCTGGCCATAACCTCCGGGCAGTATGGTGCGCTAGGGGAAGAAGAGTCAGAAGAAAAGATTGAAATGGACTATGTTTCTTCACATAACCCTGATGGTGACCCTCTGGAAGATGAACCTGGCCCTTCAGTGTCCACCAAAAGATGGGGTTCTAAAGGTCACAGCAGTGGAAGGAGAAAAAAGAATAAGAAAAACTAAGTGACCTGGATGAGGCTGAGAATCAGCTCTATAAATGTGAACAGTGTGAAGACCAAGAACAGGCGGCAGGCGATCTACCAGCGTCTGTCTCAGGAGAGATCTGACATCTTCTTCTTACAGGAGACTTATTTGAAGAGCAATGCTCAGGTGTTTGCAGCCAAGAGAGACTGGAGACATGGAGCATCGTTCTGGTCCTTTGGGCTGGAGAGAAATGATGGTGTGGCGATTCTCTTCAATAAGATGGAAGTTGAGGTGGAGAGAGTCCTGGAGATCTGTCCGGGCCGCTGTCTGATGCTGGACTTCATACTGGACACTGTGTATTATAGAGCCATTAATGTCTATGCTCCTCAGACTAGAAAGGAGAGGAGGGAATTGTTCCAGCAGATGAAGCCATATTGTTTTACATCCAGGGTGTTTATAATGTGCGGGGATTTTAATAGTGTCTCCTGTAATGTGGACCGTTCCAGTAGTCATAAGCAATTGAAATATGATGAGAACTTCCTTAACAATATAGTCCAGCAGGCTCATTTAGTGGATCCCTATGGTTTGCGTGGCTCCAATAGAGCCTACACTTACCATAAGGCCGGTAACGCCAGTAGAATAGACCGGGTGTATATAAAACGTGAAGTGAGGAGCTCTGACTACAGGACGAGTCCCATAGAGTTCTCTGACCATTGTATGGTGAGTGTCACGTTGGATCTGGCCGGGGCCGTGGTCTGTGGTAGGGGCTACTGGAAGGTGAACAGCTCGGTGCTGCAAGATCCAGGGTTTAGAGAGGCCTTTACCACCTTCTATAATGACCGGAGGACCACCCAGTGTATGTGTGATGACACAGCGGAGTGGTGGGAGTGTATGAAGGGTGATATCAAGCAGTTTCTGATACGTGCTGCGAGGAGGCATAGTAATGTTGAGTATATGAGGTATTCTGCACTGAGGCTGCAGCTAAGCCGGGTATATGGTAAGATCAATAGTGGTGAGAAGATAGATGGTAAATACGTCAGCCAGATAAAGCAGGAGATGCGGGAGCTGCAGTATGACCGCCTCAAGTCTCTCAAAGCAGAGGGGCAGTTTGATAATTGGGGGGTTCACAACCCAGACCCCTATATTGCCTGTAAGAACAGGGTTAATAAGAAGCTTATGACCAGCCTGTTAGATGAGCATGGGGTGGAGCAGTCAGATCAGACTAAACTCCACAAGATTATTGGAGATTATTATAAAAATCTGTTTAAAGGCCGTCAGATAAGTGGTGACAGCATCAGAACTTACCTGAAAGGCGTCAAACTCCCTAAACTAGATCATGCACAAGCAGATGGCTTGGCCGAGCCAATAACTGAGGAGGAGGTGAAGAGGAGCATTGACTCCTTAAAAACCAAGAAGAGCCCGGGCCTGGACGGTCTGACCAGTGAATTCTATAAGGAGTTTAGAGATATATTAGCCCCAGACCTGGCGCAGGTCTATAATGATTGCCTCTCTGCCAGGAAACTTCTGCAGTCACAGTATAAATCTGTTCTGGTTCTCCTGGCAAAGAAAGGAAATCTAAAAGACTTAAAAAACTGGCGTCCATTGTCCTTACTGAACACCGATTATAAAGTCTTGGCCAAGATCTTGTATCACAGGCTGAGTGCGGTGGCAGATGACCTGATCATCTCCAACCAGACGTGTGGTGTGAAAGGCCGGACTATAGAGGACTCATTGCTGCTGGTGAGGGAAGCAGTGACCTACATCAGGCAGCACAGTGGAGGAGCATATGTGGTTGGGTTAGACCAGAGCAAGGCCTTTGACAGAGTCCATCATGACTACCTGTACCAGGTGTTGTTGGAGTATGGCCTTCCTGCACGCTTCGTACAATGGCTGCAGGTTCTCTATATGGAGGCGGTAAGCCAGCCTCTGATTAATGGTCACTTGGCAGAACCCTTTAGGATCATGTCTGGTGTAAGGCAGGGCTGCCCTCTAAGCCCATTATTGTACGTCTTCAGTCTGGATCCTTTTTTAAGAAAGTTGCAGGATAATAGAAATCTCTTGGGGTTAGAATGTCACCTACAGAGTAAAAGAGTGGACATAAAGTTCTGTGCTTATGCGGACGATGTGACGGTTCTGGTCTCGTCTAGTGAGGACTGTGCGGCCCTACAACAGGAGATAGCAGCTTTCTCTCGAGTGTCGAATTCTGCTGTGAATATGGATAAGAGCGAGGCGTTGTGGCTGGGGGGTGACCATGGGGTCTTCTCAGTGCCCTTTAGAACAGTGCAGGACAAGATAAAGATTTTGGGGATTCAGTTTGGAACTGTAGATGATGGGAAAGTGAACTGGGAGGAGAAGCTGGCGGTGTGTGAGCAGAAGGTGCAGTGCTGGAGGCACTGGAAGCTGACCTATCAGGAGAAGATCCGCCTGCTGAAAAGCTTCCTGCTCCCGCTATTCCTCTATGTCAGTGTGGTGTTCCCAGTGCCCGATAAGTTACTTACCAGACTGACCAATATCTTCTTCCACTTCTTGTGGGGTAATAGGGTGAATATAGTCAGGAGGAACATTGTCTATCTCCCCCAGAAGGAGGGTGGCCTGTCCATGCCCTGCCCAGAGCTCTTCTTTAACTTAATGTTTCTGATGAGGAATTTCTCATTTTGTAAGAGTTTAGAGTTGAAGCTGTGGAGTCGTCTGTTTAAGAACCAGATACAGCATTTTGTCTCTGTGTGGTCGGTAGGTGACCCCATTAAGAGGATCTCGGGGCGCATTAAGAATAACGTTTCCTGGTACGCGGTACAAGCAATTAGCAAGATCATTAAATGGAAAATCTTATATGGTGAGGTAAAGCAGCTCAGTAGGAAAGAGATGTATAAGAACCTGCTGTCGTCTCAGTTTAGTGCCCATATCCAGCTGAGGAACGCCCCGAACCTGGATGTAAAACAGGCTGTGAAAATCCTGGAGGACCCCAGAGTCCCCGCTCACATGAAGGATGTGTCATGGCTGGCATTTCATGGTAAAATGTATGTCAGGGACAATCTAAAGTGTAGAAATGTGCCAGACAGATCCTGCCCTAGAGAGCAATGCCGTCAGGTACTGGAGACCATGGAGCATCTTCTGCTGGACTGTCCGTTCAGTGTCCAGGTATGGGAGGCCGTGTCACGGTCCCTTCAGTTACCACATCTAGTGGGACAGCCGTATAATCAGCTTTTGTATGGAGACTTCCCCCCAGATCTCAGACAATACAGCAGAAGTGCCCTGTATGTAGTGAATGTGGTGACCATGTACCATCTGTGGTGTGCGCGGTGCTGCCTGGTCATCAACAGAGAGCTCCTGACCTGTGATAAAATCTTATATAATATCCAGGAAAGTCTGAAGATGATATATAAGAAGGACTTGAAAAATAACCGCAATAACATGTACTGGAGGAACATCCATGTGTCAGCAATTGTATAATGCATTGTGATGTCACTTTATATTTATTCTTTTCTATGATTTTATAGTAAGTGTATTGTAATATTTTGTTGCCTGTTTTTAAATAAAAAGATCATTATAGTAGTTATATTCTTGTACATAGGAGTAGTATTATAGTAGTTATATTCTTGTACATAGGAGGCAGTATTATAGTAGTTATATTCTTGTACATAGGAGGCAGTATTATAGTAGTTATATTCTTGTACATAGGAGTAGTATTATAGTAGTTATATTCTTGTACATAGGAGGCAGTATTATAGCAGTTATATTCTTGTACATAGGAGCAGTATTATAGTAGTTATATTCTTGTACATAGGAGGCAGTATTATAGCAGTTTATATCTTGTACATAGGAGCAGTATTATAGGTGTTATATTCCTTGTACATAGGAGGCAGTATTAGCCGTTATATTTCCTGTACATAGGAGCAGTATTATAGTAGTTAATATTCTTGTACATAGGAGCAGCATTATAGTAGCTATATTCTTGTACAATAGGAGCAGTATTATTAGTAGTTAATATCTTTACATAGGTAGTATTATAGTAGTTATATTCTGTGTACATAGAGCAGTATTTATAGTAGTTATCGTCTTGTACATATGGGGCAGGTATTATAGTAGTTATAATCTTGTACATAGGAAGGCAGTATTATAGTAGTGATATGCTTGTACCTAGGAGCATTATTATAGTAGTTATATTCGCTGTACAGAGGAGCAGTATTATAGTAGTTTAGTAGTAGTTAATTCTTATACATAGGGAGCAGTATTATAGTAGTTATATTCTTGCCACAGAGGAGCAGATATAAGCTAGTTATTCTTATACTAGGAGCAGTATTATAGTAGTTATATTCTGCACATAGGAAGTGGGCAGTATTATAGTAGTTATATTCCGTGCACATAGGAGGCAGTATTATAGTAGTTATATTCTTGCTACATAGGAGGCAGTATTATAGTAGTTATATTCTTGTACATAGGAGGCAGTATTATATAAGTTATATTCTTGTACATAGGAGCAGTATTATAGTAGTTATATTCTTGTACATGGGAGCAGTATTATAGTAGTTATATTCTTGTACTTAGGAGCAGTATTATAGTAGTTATATTCTTGTACGTAGGAGCAGTATTATAGTACTTATATTCTTGTACATAGGAGGCAGTATTATAGTAGTTATATTCCTGTACATAGGAGCAGTATTATAGCAGTTATATTCTTGTACATAGGAGGCAGTATTATAGAAGTTATATTCTTGTACATAGGAGCAGTATTATAGTAGTTATATTCTTGTACATAGGAGCAGTATTATAGTAGTTATATTCTTGTACATTGGAGCAGTATTATAGTAGTTATATTCTTGTATCTAGGAGGCAGTATTATAGTAGTTATATTCTTGTACATAGGAGGCAGTATTATAGTAGTTATATTCTTGTATATAGGAGCAGTATTATAGTAGTTATATTCTTGTACATAGGAGCAGTATTATAGTAGTCATATTCTTGTACATAGGAGCAGTATTATAGTAGTTATATTCTTGTACATAGGAGGCAGTATTATAGTAGTTATATTCTTGTACATAGGAGCAGTATTATAGTAGTTATATTCTTGTACATAGGAGGCAGTATTATAGTAGTTATATT
The DNA here is from genome assembly GCF_014858855.1 of Bufo gargarizans. NCBI lineage: Eukaryota > Metazoa > Chordata > Amphibia > Anura > Bufonidae > Bufo > Bufo gargarizans. Next base: position 268,883 of record NW_025334080.1, on the reverse strand, counting down.
CTTATATATAGGAGGCAGTATTATAGTAGTTATATTCTTTGCCAATTTTCTTTTTATTAAAGAACAAGTTGACATTAAACACAGGTAACAATGATTCCATATCAGACATGGCATTTTGTAACACATATTTCGGTGTCAAGGGTAAAAGATAAAGTACATGACTTATTTTCCTCATATAAAGCGAAAACACACAGAGTCTGAGACTTGCAACATAGGAGAGTAATCATTTTCTCTAATATGTAGCCATGTTATAAAGTGCTACCTGAGAACTGAACGCTGGTGAATATCAGAACCAGACAGACAAGGGAGGACAAGACACGAAAGGGGAGAGAATGTATAGTGTGGGCGGGGGGTTGTGCCGTGAGTAGTTCAATGAAATTTCCTAAACTGTTTCCAAGGTTGCCAGATATTTAATAATTTCTGTCTGGCACTTTTTTCCCAGAATGCAAGTTCCTCGAACCTACAGTACAGACCAAAAGTTTGGACACACCTTCTCATTCAAAGAGTTTTCTTTATTTTCATGACTATGAAAATTGTAGATTCACACTGAAGGCATCAAAACTATGAATTAACACATGTGGAATTATATACATAACAAAAAAGTGTGAAACAACTGAAAATATGTCATATTCTAGGTTCTTCAAAGTAGCCACCTTTTGCTTTGATTACTGCTTTGCACACTCTTGGCATTCTCTTGATGAGCTTCAAGAGGTAGTCACCTGAAATGGTTTTCACTTCACAGGTGTGCCCTGTCAGGTTTAATAAGTGGGATTTCTTGCCTTATAAATGGGGTTGGGACCATCAGTTGCGTTGTGGAGAAGTCAGGTGGATACACAGCTGATAGTCCTACTGAATAGACTGTTAGAATTTGTATTATGGCAAGAAAAAAGCAGCTAAGTAAAGAAAAAACGAGTGGCCATCATTACTTGAAATGAAGGTCAGTCAGTCCGAAAAATTGGGAAAATTTTGAAAGTGTCCCCAAGTGCAGTCACAAAAACCATCAAGCGCTACAAAGAAACTGGCTCACATGCGGACCGCCTCACTAAAGGAATACCAAGAGTCACCTCTGCTGCGGAGGATAAGTTCATCCGAGTCACCAGCCTCAGAAATCGCAGGTTAACAGCAGTTCAGATTAGAGACCAGGTCAATGCCACCCAGAGTTCTAGCAGCAGACACATCTCTAGAACAACTGTGTGAATCAGGCCTTCATGGTAGAATATCTGTTAGGAAACCACTGCTAAGGACAGGCAACAAGCAGAAGAGACTTGTTTGGGCTAAAGAACACAAGGAATGGACATTAGACCAGTGGAAATCTGTGCTTTGGTCTGATGAGTCCAAATTTGAGAACTTTGGTTCCAACCACCGTGTCTTTGTGTGACGCAGAAAAGGTGAACGGATGGACTCTACATGCCTGGTTCCCACCGTGAAGCATGGAGGAGGAGGTGTGATGGTGTGGGGGTGCTTTGCTGGTGACACTGTTGGGGATTTATTCAAAATTGAAGGCATACTGAACCAGCATGGCTACCACAGCATCTTGCAGCGGCATGCTATTCCATCCGGTTTGCGTTTAGTTGGACCATCATTTATTTTTCAACAGGACAATGAACCCAAACACACCTCCAGGCTGTGTAAGGGCTATTTGACCATGAAGGAGAGTGATGGGGTGCTGCGCCAGATGACCTGGCCTCCACAGTCACCGGACCTGAACCCAATCGAGATGGTTTGGGGTGAGCTGGACCGAAGAGTGAAGGCAAAAGGGCCAACAAGTGCTAAGCATCTCTGGGAACTCCTTCAAGACTGTTGGAAGACCATTTCAGGTGACTATCTCTTGAAGCTCATCAAGAGAATGGCAAGAGTGTGCAAAGCAGTAATCAAAGCAAAAGGTGGCTACTTTGAAGAACCTAGAATATGACATATTTTCAGTTGTTTCACACTTTTTTGTTATGTATATAATTCCACATGTGTTAATTCATAGTTTTGATGCCTTCAGTGTGAATCTACAATTTTAAAGGGAGGAGTGCATGTGGGAATCTCAAATCCTTAGATATATATAGCTTGGACCATTCTGTTAGCATTGCTTTCCATATTGGGGACACATTAGCAGTGTCGAGCGAGCAAGGGCGTATACCCCATAGGGTGAGTTTTTCTCTATAGGTGAGGGGGTAGATTCTAGATTTCAACACATTGACGTTTGTTGTTCCGCTAATAGTTCAAGTCCTCTATTAAGTTGAGAGGCTTTGTAGTATAGGCGAATGTCAGGGAGTCCAACGCCACCAAATCTTTTTTCCCTAGTAAGGGTCGAGTTAGGCTATCCTGGCCACTTTACCCTTCCAGATATAAGACGAGAACAGTCTTTTTACTTCTGTAAAGTAAGAGTTAGGAATCCATATTGGGAGCGTTTGTAAGAGATATATGAACTTGGGGACAATAAATGACTTCAGATAGTTCTTTCTCCCTATCCAAGATATGAACGGCAATTTCAACATTTGTAGATGTAGTCTAACATCTTTGAGTAGCGGGAGGTAGTTTAGGTTAAATAGCTCGTTCACCGTAGCCGAGATGTGTATTCCCAGGTACTGAATTGAATTAGAGGCCCAAGTAAATGGGGTGGATCGCTTAAGTGTGTTGACAACCGCAGAAGGGCAGGTTATGTTGAGGGCTTGGGATTTAGTGTAGTTAATTTTGAAATTAGATAGAGATCCAAACTCTTTAAAAATGGACAGCAGTTTGGGGAAGGAGGTTAAAGGATTGGACGTCATGATCAGTAAGTCGTCCGCAAAGGCTGCGGTGAGGTGGGTCTGGTTACCTATGGTGAGTCCTCGGATCTCGGGATCTTGACGGATCCGGCACAGGAGGGTTTCGATTACTATGATGAACAATGCTGGGGACAGGGGCAGCCCTGCCAAGTGCCATTAGAAATGGTGAAGGGTGGGGAGAGGGAACCGTTGACCTTGACTCGGGCAGAGAGGGCTGAGTAGAGTGTTAGGATCGCCATAATGAACTGAGCCGGCAAGCCGAATTTCGACATGGCGAGAGACATGTAGTTCCAGCTCACCCTAACAAAAGCTTTCTCCGCGTCCATACTCAAGAGTGCCAGGAACGGATTTGGATTTAGCCTAATTGAGTAGGTGTCGCAGGCGTGCTGTGTTCTCGTTCCCCTGTCTGCCCCTGACAAAGCCAACCTGCTCCCTGTTAATAATGTCCGGAAGGACTTCTTGGAGGCGTAGGGCTAGTATCTTCGCCTACCACTTGATGTCGGTATTTAGGAGAGATATCGAGCGATAATTCCCGCATAGTGTGGGGTCCTTATTTGGTTTAGGAATAATAGTAATGTGCGCTTCTATAGCTTGCGGCGAAGGGATACCTCCCGACAGGAGATGATTACATAAGGTTCTGAAGTGTGGGACTAAGTTTTTTTTGAAGGTTTTGTAATGAAGGATAAGAAAACCATCTGGGCCAGGGCTTTTACCTGAGGGGATGGTAGCTAGAACTTTAAGCACCTCGGCATCAGTCACAGGGGCCGTCAATCTCAAGGATTTGTCCCCGGCAACAGATGGGAGCAATAATCTGTCTAGAAACTTTTCTGTCATCTCTGTGACGTCTGGTGAGGACATTTGGTCAGAGGAGGAAAGGTTGTATAATTTAGCATAGAAATCGCAAAATGCTTTAGCTATTTCGGCGTGGATTTAAGTTGTGTTCCAGAGGCGTTTTTGATAGATGAGATGTAGGATGTGGTCCGCTGTTTTTTAGCCAAGGCAGACATCAATCTGCTCCCCTTGTTGCCGTGGGCAAATGCCCGAAACCTGGAGCGGAAGATCAGTTTAGCCGAGGTGATATTAAGCAAGTTTATCAGGTTAGAGCGCGCTTCAGGTATGGCCGTAGCTGTGTCTTGGGCTTGTTGCATTTTGTAGGCCAGTTCTAGGCTTGAGATCTGCGAATGGAGTGTGTTAACTGCTAGGGAGCATTGTTTTTTTTATATGTGAGCCCAGAGCTATCAGGTCACCTCTGATTTTGGCTTTATGGGCTTTCCAGATAATGGGGGGGGGGGGGGTACCTGATCCATTACTGAAGAAAAATTCGGCTAGCGTGGCTGCTATGTGGGAGCTATCGACGATAAGTGTCTCATTGAGGCCCCAATTTCGTTCTCTCTTAGGGGAGTCTGTCAAGGATACGTAAAGGAATATTAGAGCATGATCTGAAAGGGTGATATTTCCTATGCTTGCTTTGGAAACTCTCTGTAAGCTGAAGACAAAAAGAGATAGTCCAACCTTTGATAAGAGGATTTCGCATGTTAGTTAAATGTAAAATCTCTTTCCAAGGGGTTCAGGAATTGCCATACGTCAATGACCCCCAGCTTTTTAAGGTGGATTTTGAGATGTCTCAAGGCCGAGCGTTTGGGTGAGGAATCTAATGCCGGTTCTAGAGTTGCGTTAAAGTCCCCACCCAGGATTGTCATACCTTCTTGGAAAGTAGATAAAAGAGTGAAGGACTGAATGAGAAATGAATATGGCCCCTGTTGGGAGCGTAGAAATTGGCAAGAGTCACTGTCTGGTCCGCTAGGAGGCCTTTAACAAATAGGAAATGTCCATCAGGGTCAGTGACCGTAGATAGATGTTTAAAGGGGAGCTGCTTGTGGATAGTGATGCTCACCCCCTCAGTGTAAGTACTGTGGAACCAGTGTGAGAATCGTGTAGAGGATAGATTAGACTTGAAGTGCGTCTCCTGGAAGTATATAATGGGGGTTTTGTCCTTCTAGAGGAGCGAAAGAACTTGGGCTCGCTTGCAGGGCTCATTCTATCCTTTCACATTGTAAGAGGCTACTACAACAGAATTCATATTGTAAGATTAAAAAATATAGAAATCAATAGGAGCATATGACAATTGCAAATAACCCTGAACCTTTGTTGAAGCCTTGATTCGGTGAACACGCGACAACAGAAGGGAAGAACATGAGGGAAGGGGGGGGGGGGGAGACAAGACCAGACAATAGTACACAAACTGACATAACACAGAAACAAACTCAGAACTTGGTAAGCAAGCTCTACATAGCGCCTGAAGTAGCTTGGTCCATGCAGTGGAGGGGGAGCATGGCGTAGGGTATCTCCAGGCGGGGGGGTTATGTAGAGCAGAAACAGGCCTTGAATTAGCCTGGGTGGGTGGTGAAGGTACCCGAGTAGAGGTAGGGTCGGCAACTACCCTAAGAAAAGTGAAAGCAGCAGCACTGTAAAAAGTATCACAATTACAAAATCCTTCTTTAAACGAGGAAAAAGAGGATGCAGGACTTACGTTGGATCTTTGGATTAGAGATTTATTTTTATTTTTTATAGATAGTGAGTAATAATAGGGTGCCAATGCCACGGATATGTAGCAAGGTGACATGTTGGGGATGTATTATAGTAGTTACAATGCCTTGCAAAAGTATTCACTCCCCTTTACTTTTTTTTTATTGTTTTGTTACATTACAGCCTTAAGTTCAATGTTTTGTTAATCTGAATTTTATGGTCAAGTGAAATGAGAAAAATATATTAATAAAACTAGAAGTTTAGAAATAGAAAACAGAAAATTGGCATGTGTGTTTATATTTACCCCCTTTTTTAGGAAGCCCATAAAAAGCTCTGGTGCAACCAATTACCTTCAGAAGTCACATAATTAGTGAAATGATGTCATCTGTGTGCAATCTAAGTGTCACATGATCTGTCATTACATACACACACCTTTTTTTTTGAAAGGCCCCAGAGGCTGCAACACCTAAGCAAGAGGCATCACTAACCAAACACTGCCATGAAGACTAAGGAACTCTCCAAACAAGTAAGGGACAATGTTGTTGAGAAGTACAAGTCAGGGTTAGGTTTTAAAAAAATATCCAAATCTTTGATGATCCCCAGGAGCACCATCAAATCTATCATAACCAAATGGAAAGAAAATGGTACAACAGCAAACCTGCCAAGAGACGGCCGTCCACCGAAACTCATGGACCGGACAAGGAGGGCATTAATCCGAGAGGAAGCACAGAGACCTAAAGGTAACCCTGGAGGAGCTGCAGAGTTCCACGGCAGAGACTGGAGGATCTGTACATAGGACGACAAAATGCCGTTCCCTCCATAGAGTTGGTCTTTATGGCAGAGTGGCCAGAAGAAAGCCATTACTTTCAGCAAAAAACTAAAGTGCATGTTGTGAGTTTGCGAAAAGGCATGTGGGAGACTCCCAAAATGTATGGAGGAAGGGGCTCTGGTCTGATGAGACTAAAATTGAACTTTTCGCCCATCAAAGAAAACGTTATGTCTGGCGCAAACCCAAAACATCACATCATCCAAAGAACACCATCCCCACAGTGAGACATGGTGGCAGCATCATGCTGGGGGGACGGGACTGGGAAACAGGTCAGAGTGGAGGGAAAGATGGACTGGTGCTAAATACAGGGATATTCTTGACCAAAACCTGCCCCACTCTGTGTGTGATCTGAGGCCAGGACGGAGGCTCACCTTCCAGCAGGACAATGACCCCAAACACCCGTCTACAGCAACACTTGACTGGTTTGAGGGGAAACATGTAAATGTGATGTAACGGCCGAGTCACAGCCCAGATCTCAATCCAATAGAAGATCTGTGGACAGACTTAAAGATTGCTGTTCACAAGCGCAAACCATCCAACCTGAAGGAGCTGGAGCAGTTCTGCAAGAAGGAATGGGCAAAAATCCCAGTGGTAAGAAGTGGCAAGCTCATAGAGACTTATCCAAAGCGACTTGGAGCTGTGATTGCTGCAAAAGGTGGCTCCACAAAGTATTGACTTTAGGGGGGTGAATAGTTATGCACATTGACTTTTTCTGTTATGTTGTCCTATTTGTTGTTTGCTTCACAATAAAATAAAACATCTTCAAAGTTGTGGACATGTCCCTCAAACAATCAATGTTAATTCCAGATTGTGAGGCACCAAAACACGGAAAAAAAGTCAAGGGGGGTGAATACTTTTGCAAGGCACTGTATATTCTTGTACATGGGGATAGTTATAGTAGTTTTATTTTAAGGAATTGTGTTATCTGACAGTTATGACCGGATTAATGATCCCAGCAGAGCCTATAAATGATAACACATCTCTAAAGCCTCATTCACACGTCAGTATTTTGGTCAGTGATTTCCACCAGTGATTGTGAGCCAAAACCAGGAGTGGAGCCTCCACAGACATGGCTCAAAATCACTGATGGAAATCTCTGACCAAACACTGACGAGTGAATGAGACATAAGAATGAAAGTACTTGTATTTCCTGTTTATCCAGACAGGTTGTAAACTGGAGGTAATATGACGGAGCTAATCTTATGCTTTGGGAGACGTCCTGCTTCGTTAGCCTATCATGTTTGGCCCTATCCTGCAGAACCGATGTGTCTCAGCCTGTCCTGTGTGATACTGCCTGCGAAGTGGATGGATCTAGGTTTACGTTCCTGTACACCTGTCGATGAGAGTAGATTGTGCTCTGCAGGCTTCATATAACATCTGTCATTTGCTGTGTCGGACTTTGTAGACCTTTGGATCTTCAGATGTGCCAAGACAAGTCCTGGGGAGGGGAGGTGGGGTGTGACCAGGTCCTGTATGGGGAAGTCCTTCTACTGACTGCAGGGCGGGATCAGCTCTGACATTAAATGTATCAGTCGTATAGAGCTTTACTTTCTGGCTCCTCTGCTCCTCTTCTCTGCCAGCAACCTATGGGTAGTCACTCCACCAATATGAGGGTCAAGCTGCCCCTCTTCTGCCTCCTGCTTGAAGCCATCACCATCATCCTCTTCGCCGTCTTCGTCAGGTATGACCACGAAACGGACGCCAGCGCTTGGCATCACGAAAACGTCTCTGACTACCAGAATGATTTTTACTATCGTTATGCAAGTAAGTACCCGTCCACCCATGTACTGCATCTGTTAAGTCCCAGATATTTATTCTGCTTGCTGTCAGTGAATGGAAACATGCAGGGTGCAGTCTGCACAATTCTCCATGCTGATACATATTACCTGCCCTAATACACAGTAACAAACCCTCAGGATAAAAGTTCTGCGCTGCTGGTGTGTCTAGAACCTATACTATACTGCTGAAAAATGTTACATCTGCGCAGTTTATTTTTTGCCTTTGGGATAAAGAATATTCCCATTCACTTACAGCAAGCAGAGGTCTTGAAATGGTTGAGAAATTGATGTATAAAATGTATTAAAAAAATTTTTTTGCTGAATATTACAATTTATGACTAAGCTTTATTTACTTCCTAATCAATGTTAAGGAGGGATTCCACATTGAATTGAGAAGCCCCCTTCCTAAGGGTCCATTCACACATCCGCAATTTGCGGAACAGAATTGCGGACCCATTCATTTCTATGGGGCAGCACAATGTGCGGCCCAGATCCGGATGTGCGAAACTCGCGCTTCCGGGTACGCATTTCTGTTCCCCCAAAAAATAGAACATGTCCTATTCTTGTCCGCAATTGTGGACAAGATTAGGCATTTTCTATTAAGTGCCGGCGATGGGCGGTCCTCAAAATGCGGAACACACATTGCCGATGTCCGTGGATCCGCAAAACACACACGAACACGTGTGAATGGACCCTAATTCTTCATACTTTAGAGCTTGTTTACTTTGCAAAATTTACTATGAGAAATGCCCCTTTAAGGACAGGGGAGGTCAATCAATTTACGATAAATTGAGTCCAGGCTGATGGTAAACAGCTCGTAGTCATGTGTCTTCTTCAAAAAGCCATTTGTGGTGGTCACCATCGGGTCGCTCATGTGAATCTACCACCCCCATCATGTCCTGACAGTGGTGATCTTTTTTATTTCTCATAATAGGCAATCATTTTTCCACCTTTAAATCTGCTAGGTGGACTACATTGGGCTATTCCCTATCTGAGTATTTCAGAATTAAAGGGACTGTCCAGGTTGGGGACAAGACCTCTCCATTTTGTTTATTTTAGCATATAGATGTAAGGAGGTATCTCCCCAGTCAAGACTCCACTGCCAAGGCCCTCTGCTATCTGTATATATATTTGTGGTGACCACTCTCATGTCTCACTCCATTTGTTCTTTCATCTTATACAAGCCTCAAAAAATGTTGAAATATGAAAAATTTCATTGTGGAAAATCTCTTTTACTCACAAGGTTGCCAGATGGCAAATTCCCCTAGGTTTACATAGGAACCTGTACATACTGTCCTTAATAGCAGTCTGTAGTATGTGATTGGCTTCAGTAGAAGCTATGTGGGGTTTCAAACCCACTGTAATAACAGTTTGGGAATTACTATTTAACCATTTGGAGTCCCAAATGGGATTTACTGCAGTGTCTTCACAAAACCAGTGGATATGTGAAAGATGAGGGATGGCTGGCTTACCTCAAAAAACTATTTTAAGTGTTAGGTGAGATTTTGTACATTTGGTTCCTTGATATCCTCGTTGGGTAAGTAAGGCGCCTGCTTCATGTCTGAGGGGAACAATTGTGGAGAATCAACAGTGACCAGACCCAGGTGACTGTATGAGATAACGGTGATTGCCTCGTCCTGGTGACCCAGTGGGAGACTTTCCAGTTCTGGTTGACTCTTGAGACAGTATCCACTTCTTGACCACCCCTTGGAATAGTGTCCCATGTTGGTGACCCAAGAGGAAAGTTTCCAAGTCCTAATTGCTCCTGTAGAACAGAATCCAGTCCTACATGACCTTCAGGATGGCATCCGGTCTTGGTTGACACACTGGGACAGTATCCAGTCTTTTGAATGACACCACGTGATAGTGTCAAGTTCTGCCTGACTTCATGGAAGTGCATTCAGGGCTATCTAACTTCATGGGATAGTGTCCAACCCTGGAGGTCGCTGCAGGATAGTGACTGATGAGGAGTGACCCTTGGTTCCAAACATCAGTGAACATGTATGGTGTCTACTACAGGGTAGATCACTGGACTACTACACTGTAGCCAGGAAAACATAAGTCCACTATCTGGTGGCTGTGTGGTTAATAGATGACCTCACAGTGGCCCTATAGTCTTGCATACATTACCTGGTGGCCATGTGGATAAGCAACCACTCTTTGGTGGCCAAGTAATCAAGTATCCTATCCCAGGTGGTCTTATGGTTGAGCGACAACTCTATGGTTAGGCTAAGCTCCAGCATCTATTCCCTGATTACCCCGTAGTTAAGCTACATTCTTATTGTGGCCCTCTTATTTAGTATCCAGTCGAGTGTTGCCTGTTAGTTAAGAATATGACCCCTGGAGAGTCTATGGTCAGTTGCTAATCGCACAATGGCCATATAGTCATGCATTCACTCTTTGGTTGCCCTGTCTTCAAACATCTAGCCCCTGGTGATCCTGTTGTTGAGCAACCACTGCCTGGTGGCCTGTGGTTAAACATCCATCCAGGTGGCTCTGTGATTCAGCTTTCATCCCGGGTGAGACTGTGAGTTCCTAGTCAGTGGTGGCCTCTTGGTAAAGTATATAATTCCTTTCGGCCCTGTGGTAAAATATCTATTCTCTGGTGGCCCTGTGGTAAATTGATGACTGAGCAGTGGCCATATAGTCATGCATTCACATCCTGGTGGCTCTGTGGTCAAACATCTAGTCCCTGGTGGCACTGTGTTTGAGAAACCACTCCCTGGTAGACCTATCGTTAAGTATCCATCCAGGTGGCCCTGTGATTCAGCATCCATCCTGGGGGGCTGTGTTTGAGAAATCACTCCCATGTAGTGCTCTTGTTTAGTTTCCAGTCAATGGTTAAGTATATATTCTCTCGTGATCCAGTGGTCACATATCAATTTCTTGATGGGCCTGTGGTAAAATATCAATTTCCTGGTGGTCCTGTGGTAAAATATCCATTCCCTGGTGGGCCTATGGTAAAAAAATGAATTCACTGGTGACCCAGTGGTAAAATATCCATTTCCTAGTGAGCCAGTGGAGACTTACCTCTGAGCCCATCATGCTAGTTGATTTCCCCTCTCGTGTTGTTGCCTCGCAGGTATCAGACTTAACAGGACTTGGATATCTTTCAACAGGAAGGAAAGGAAAGCTTCTGTGTTCGACTGTCAGCGGCAGGTATTTTAGTGAACCACTTGTGATATTTAACAGGTAGTTTCCATGTCAACAACCTGAAAAACCAGACCTGGCACTGAGAAAATATGTATCACTAAGAAGGGCAGCGAGTCCAGACAAACAACTCGTCATTCCTGGAAATCCATTATAATAGTAAAATCAAGCATATTACACCCGAGATTCCCTTTACTTCTCTTTTGAGTTAAGGTTTAGAAGGACACCTACAGTCAAGACGTTTCACGCCTGAGAGATATTAATGGCTGTTCCACATCACTGCGAGGGACAGGACAAATTACACCGGAAACCCATGATGAATCATTAAAGGAAAGACATGAGGAAAAAAGTGGCTTCAATGATTGACAAGTCATTAGGGACAGTAAACCCAACTACAAACATATACTAATGAATTATCCTTATTATTTATACTCTTGTACATAGGAGGCGGTATTATAGTATTTATACTCTTGTACATAGGAGGCGGTATTATAGTAGTTATATTCTTGTACATAGGAGCAGTATTATAGTAGTTATATTCTTGTACATAGGAGCAGTATTATAGTAGCTATATTCTTGTACATAGGAGGCAGTATTATAGTAGTTATATTCCTGTACATAGGGGCAGTATTATAGTAGTTATATTCTTGTACATAGGAGCAGTATTATAGTAGTTATATTCTTGTACATAGGAGCAGTATTATAGTAGTTATATTCTTGTACATAGGAGCAGTATTATAGTAGTTATATTCTTGTACATAGGAGCAGTATTATAGTAGTTATATTCCTGTACATAGGAGCAGTATTATAGTAGTTATATTCTTGTACACAGGAGCAGTATTATAGTAGTTATATTCTTGTACATAGGAGCAGTATTATAGTAGTTATATTCTTGTACATAGGAGCAGTATTATAGTAGTTATATTCTTGTACATAGGAGCAGTATTATAGTAGTTATATTCTTGTACATAGGAGTAGTATTATAGTAGTTATATTCTTGTACATAGGAGCAGTATTATAGTAGTTATATTCTTGTACATAGGAGCAGTATTATAGTAGTTATATTCTTGTACATAGGAGCAGTATTATAGTAGTTATATTCTTGTACATAGGAGGTAGTATTATAGTAGTTATATTCTTGTACATAGGAGCAGTATTATAGTAGTTATATTCTTGAACATAGGAGCAGTATTATAGTAGTTATATTCTTGTACATAGGAGCAGTATTATAGTAGTTATATTCTTGTACATAGGAGGCAGTATTATAGTAGTTATATTCTTGTATATAGGAGCGGTATTATAGTAGTTATATTCTAGTACATAGGAGCAGTATTATAGTAGTTATATTCTTGTACATAGGAGCAGTATTATAGTAGTTATATTCTTGTACATAGGAGGCAGTATTATAGTAGTTATATTGTTGTACATAGGAGGCAGTATTATAGTAGTTATATTCTTGTACATAGGAGCAATATTATTGTAGTTATATTCTTGTACATAGGAGGCAGTATTATAGTAGTGATATTCTTGCACATAGGAGCAGTATTATAGTAGTTATATTCTTGTACATAGGAGGCAGTATTATAGTAGTTATATTGTTGTACATAGGAGGCAATATTATAGTAGTTATATTCTTGTACATAGGAGCAATATTATTGTAGTTATATTCTTGTACATAGGAGGCAGTATTATAGTAGAGATATTCTTGTACATAGGAGCAGTATTATAGTAGTTATATTCTTGTACATAGGAGCAGTATTATAGTAGTTATATTCTTGTACATAGGAGCAATATTATTGTAGTTATATTCTTGTACATAGGAGCAGTATTATAGTAGTTATATTCTTGTACATAGGAGCAGTATTATAGTAGTTATATTCTTGTACACAGGAGCAGTATTATAGTAGTTATATTCTTGTACATAGGAGCAGTATTATAGTAGTTATATTCTTGTACATAGGAGGCAGTATTATAGTAGTTATACTCTTGTACATAGGAGCAATATTATTGTAGTTATATTCTTGTACATAGGAGTCAGTATTATAGTATTTATTATTTTACTATACAGGGCAGTTTTGTAGTAGCCAAAGTCTGTCATTCACAGTTTTTGATATACTGTGTAAGCTATTAATAGAAGTGTAGGGATATATGACATTGATTTATTTTGAAGTCTTTTAACGTTTTTTTCACATTAGAAGTCTATTTTGTTTTGATAAAAAAAGTTTTCCAAAATTAGTTGATTACTCTGCCCTCTAGTGCCCAAGAACAACGATTACAAAAGTTAGTCTCAGAAATTCCAAATTATTATCCTTTTATGGCTTATATTTGCTGTTTTCTACAGGTTTCCAAGATGTCCACACCATGATCTTCATTGGCTTCGGCTTTCTGATGACTTTCCTTAAGTGTTATGGTTTCAGCAGCGTGGCTTTCAACTTTCTCATTGCATCCTTTGGTCTCCAGTGGTCAACTCTCATCCAAGGATTCTTCCATGGCTTCCACAATGGAAAAATCCACGTTGGTATAGAGAGGTAAGCATGTGTCATATGACCATGATGATATCTTGCCACCTGAAAACGATCAATAGATACCTGGAACATAGCAGGAACATGTGATGTTTGCTTTGTCTCGGTGCCCATTTTTTAGTTCTTTAGGTAAAGAGAAAAATAGTTATTGCAATGTGCTTGGCAAGAGATGAAGCACTGTTTATAGTCTGCTATTAAATACCTAAAAATACTTAAGCTTATGGAGGCTCTACAGCATTTTATTTTTGCCACTTTATGACAATTTTGGGCCACCTGGGAGCAGTGTTCCATTTAAAATTTTCACCTAAGAAGCTATACGCCTTAATAAATAAGCAGACTGATGAGTTCCTTTGGTAGTATAGTGCTCCTATATTTTATTTACCCATTTATCCACCTTAAGCAGGGACACACATCTCAAAATGGGGTCCATATTAAAGGGGTTTGCCATAGTAGACAACCCATTTAATGCAACTACAGGGAGTGCAGAATTATTAGGCAAGTTGTATTTTTGAGGATTAATTTTATTATTGAACAACAACAATGTTCTCAATGAACCCAAAAAACTCATTAATATCAAAGCTGAATATTTTTGGAAGTAGTTTTTAGTTTGTTTTTAGTTTTAGCTATTTTAGGGGGATATCTGTGTGTGCAGGTGAATATTACTGTGCATAATTATTAGGCAACTTAACAAAAAACAAATATATACCCATTTCAATTATTTATTTTTACCAGTGAAACCAATATAACATCTCAACATTCACAAATATACATTTCTGACATTCAAAAACAAAACAAAAACAAATCAGTGACCAATATAGCCACCTTTCTTTGCAAGGACACTCAAAAGCCTGCCATCCATGGATTCTGTCAGTGTTTTGATCTGTTCACCATCAACATTGCGTGCAGCAGCAACCACAGCCTCCCAGATACTGTTCAGAGAGGTGTACTGTTTTCCCTCCTTGTAAATCTCACATTTGATGATGGACCACAGGTTCTCAATGGGGTTCAGATCAGGTGAACAAGGAGGCCATGTCATTAGATTTTCTTCTTTTATACACTTTCTTGCCAGCCACGTTGTGGAGTACTTGGACGCGTGTGATGGAGCATTGTCCTGCATGAAAATCATGTTTTTCTTGAAGGATGCAGACTTCTTCCTGTACCACTGCTTGAAGAAGGTGTCTTCCAGAAACTGGCAGTAGGACTGGGAGTTGAGCTTGACTCCATCCTCAACCCGAAAAGGCCCCACAAGATCATCTTTGATGATACCAGCCCAAACCAGTACTCCACCTCCACCTTGCTGGCATCTGAGTCGGACTGGAGCTCTCTGCCCTTTACCAATCCAGCCACGGGCCCATCCATCTGGCCCATCAAGACTCACTCTAGAAAAATCAGTCTTGAGATATTTCTTGGCCCAGTCTTGACGTTTCAGCTTGTGTGTCTTGTTCAGTGGTGGTCGTCTTTCAGCCTTTCTTATCTTGGCCATGTCTCTGAGTATTGCACACCTTGTGCTTTTGGGCACTCCAGTGATGTTGCAGCTCTGAAATATAGCCAAACTGGTGGCAAGTGGCATCTTGGCAGCTGCACGCTTGACTTTTCTCAGTTCATGGGCAGTTATTTTGCGCCTTGGTTTTTCCACACGCTTCTTGCGACCCTGTTGACTATTTTGAATGAAACGCTTGATTGTTCGATGATCACGCTTCAGAAGCTTTGCAATTTTAAGAGTGCTGCATCCCTCTGCAAGATATCTCACTATTTTTGACTTTTCTGAGCCTGTCAAGTCCTTCTTTTGACCCATTTTGCCAAAGGAAAGGAAGTTGCCTAATAATTATGCACACCTGATATAGGGGGTTGATGTCATTAGACCACACCCCTTCTCATTACAGAGATGCACATCACCTAATATGCTTAATTGGTAGTAGGCCTTCGAGCCTATACAGCTTGGAGTAAGACAACATGCATAAAGAGGATGATGTGGTCAAAATACTCATTTGCCTAATAATTCTGCACTCCCTGTAGTGATCATAGTAAATAGCAAAAAGAAAAAAGAAAGAAAAATCAAATCTATTGGAATTTAGACCTGTCGTTACACAATGTCTTGTCCCCAAACAGAAGAGTCTTTGATCTGTATTTCATAACAGTCGTTATCAATAGATCAATTGAAACCTACTGTCTGTGAACTTTCACTTCTGGAGTAATATTAGCTTTTCTATTCAATCAGATCAGGGTAAAATTGTAGAAATACTTTTTATTTTACCAAAAATTCTGGGTGGAGGAGATCACTTAGAAATTCTTGTGATTTTCCTTCTGTCTTCTCAGTATGATCAATGCAGACTTCTGCACCGGAGCTGTTCTCATCTCCTTTGGAGCTCTCCTTGGCAAGACGAGTCCAGTCCAGCTGATCGTCATGACTCTGTTTGAAGTGACACTCTTTGGAATCAATGAGTACATAATTCTGAACATTGTTGGGGTAAGTGACAAAGGGTAAGTGGGGCCATGAAATAAACCATCAGTGGTCATGATGAAAATCCTTTTCATTCTTGCCAGGCCCAGAAGATGGAACATCTCACATTACAGCAAATTTTTCCTTCTTGTATCCAGATGTAGAAAATGGTGAACTTACATTAAGTCACAAAGTCACTTAGGCTTCATTAAAATACATAATGTCTGCCATCTTCTTATCTCCTTTATTATATGGCTCCTCCACTCTCATCTCTGTAATGCCTTCTTTTCCATCCCTGTAGCTCATCCTCTCTAATCTCTGCAGTTCTGTCCTACATCTATCTCTGTAGCTCTTTCATTCTCATTTCTGTAGCTTATCTCCTCTCAACTCTGTAGCACATCCCTTCTCATCTCTGTAGTTCATCCCTTTCCATCTCTGTAGCTCCTTCCTTCTCATTTCTAGTTCATCCCTTTTCATCTCTGTAGCTCCTCTCCTCTCATGTCTGTAGCTCTTCCATTTTCATCTATGTAGCGCATCTCTGCTGTTCTGTCCTTCATCTATCTCTGTAGCTCTTTCATTCTCATTTCTGTAGCTTATCTCCTCTCAACTCTGTAGCACATCCCTTCTCATCTCTGTAGTTCATCCCTTTCCATCTCTGTAGCTCATTCCTTCTCATTTCTAGTTCATCCCTTTTCATCTCTGTAGCTCCTCTCCTCTCATGTCTGTAGCTCTTCCATTTTCATCTATGTAGCGCATCTCTGCTGTTCTGTCCTTCATCTATCTCTGTAGTTCTTCTGCTCTATTCTCTGAAACCTGTCTTCTCTCATCTCTGTAGTTCCTCCCTTCTCTTATCTCTGTAGCCTGTCCTGTCTGATCTCTGTGGTTCATCCCCTCTCTTATCTCTGTATCATTTCCCATCTCATCTCTGTAATTTCTCCCCTCTTATCCCTGTAGGTCCATCCTTCTCTTCTCTGTAGTCCTTCTCCTTTCACATCTCTATAGCCCCTCCCCAATAATCTCTTTAGCTTCTCCCTTTTACCTCTCTGTAGCTCCTCTCCTCTTATTTCTGTAGCCCATCCCCTCTCATCTTTGTAGTTCCTCCCTTCTCCCAACTCTGTAGCCCGTCCCATCTCATCTCTGTAGCCCGCCTTATCTCATCTCTGTAGTTTCTCCCCTCTTATCCCTGTAGGTCTATCCTTCTCATCTATGTAGTCCTTCTCCTTTCACATCTCTATAGCCCCTCCCCAATAATCTCTAGCTTCTCCCTTTTACCTCTCTGTAGCTCCTCTCCTCTTATTTCTGTAGTCCATCCCCTCTCATCTTTGTAGTTCCTCCCTTCTCCCAACTCTGTAGCCCGCCCCATCTCATCTCTGTAGCCCGCCCCATCTCATCTCTGTAGCCCGCCCCATCTCATCTCTGTAGCCCGCCCCATCTCATCTCTGTAGCCCGCCCCATCTCATCTCTGTAGCCCGCCCCATCTCATCTCTGTAGCCCGCCCCATCTCATCTCTGTAGCCCGCCCCATCTCATCTCTGTAGCCCGCCCCATCTCATCTCTGTAGTTCTTCCCTTCTCTCATCTTTATAGCTCCTCCTCAATCATCTCTATAGATCATCCCCAATCATCTCTGTAGCCACTTCCTTCTCTCCTTGTTGTTCCTTCAAAAGGTAAAACTTGACACTCTGTAACTGGGACCACACCTACTATGTACATGTATACTACTGGTGGGCAGATGGGCCTTTGAGCTTCCTCTTGTACCTGGATCCAGGTGCAAATACGACCTCTGCACCCCCCACATACTTAAACTAATTTTAATGTCATAGTAGTATAATATAGCATCCATCATCTTCACATGCATTTTTTTTATATCCATGGTATGTGATGTCACTGCCTCTGTGTGGTGATGTCATCAATCCTTGCTAAGAGGCCCAGCCTGCCCCCTACAGTTGTAGTGCTAGAAAATTCCTCACATTTCCAGTAGCCCAAGTCACAAAAGACACGGGAGGTCATCATAGAACAGCTTTCCTGGTCTATTAGTGGATCACAAGGTTCATCAGTGCAGAGCTTTAGGAAAGATTAGGCCCAAAAATATCAAAAAGACATAATATCCTGAATCTGATATATGTGGCACTTCATTTCTATTTGGGTCACTGTTCATAGGCCAAGGATGCTGGGGGCTCGATGACCATCCATACATTTGGAGCTTACTTTGGCCTGGTGGTATCTCGCGTTCTATACAGGCCTCACCTGGAGAAGAGTCGTCACAGGGAAGGATCTGCCTATCACTCCGACCTCTTCGCCATGATCGGTATATACACATTATTAAATTTCATATATATTCAAGGAAATTATTCACTTAAACCGATATACAAACTCAGAGTAGTCTGGAATATAGACTCCACAAAAGTGGCTGCTCATGCAAATGTTTACCGGGCACTCTATGGAATTAGAATTTACTCTGCAAGGTGGTATTATTATTTTCCAGTGTGCTTGCATTAATCAGTTGGGAAGGGATCGAAGTCCAACTGATATACTCAAATGATGTGATCTCCCACCATATTTATAAAATGTGCCAAGGCATTTCAACTAGAATTCCCCTTTAAATGTTTTTAGTATTTTCATTTCAGGAACCATTTATTTGTGGATGTTTTGGCCGAGCTTCAATTCCGCCATCACAGCCCATGGGGATGACCAGCACCGAACAGTGTTGAACACCTACTACTCTCTAGCTGCCTGTACACTGGCCACATTCGCCTTGTCATCCCTGCTGAATGGGGAAGGGAAGCTAGATATGGTAAAAATCAAAAATATTAAAATATGTTTTGCTTAAAATATATCCTTTTATATCACAAACTAAAAATCACAAATGTTATGACTGATTACTAGATAGCCCCTATGTACAAGAATATAACTACTATAATACAGCCCCTATGTACAAGAATATAACTACTATAATACTGCCCCTATGTACAAGAATATAACTACTATAATACTGCACCTATACAAGATATACTACTATAATACTGCCCTATGTACAAGAATATAACTACTATAATACTGCCCCTATGTACAAGAATATAACTACTATAATACTGCTCCTATGTACAAGAATATAACTACTATAATACTGCCCTATGTACAAGAATATAACTACTATAATACTGCTCCTATATACAAGAATATAACTACTATAATACTGCCCCTATGTACAAGAATATAACTACTATAATACTGCTCCTATGTACAAGAATATAACTACTATAATACTGCCTCCTATGTACAAGAATATAACTACTATAATACTGCTCCTCTGTACAAGAATATAAACTACTATAATACTGCCTCCTATATACAAAGAATATAACTACTATAATACTGCTCCTATGTACAAGAATATAACTACTATAATACTGCCTCTATGTACAAGAATATAACTACTATAATACTGCTCCTATGTACAAGAATATAACTACTATAATACTGCTCCTATGTACAAGAATATAACTACTATAATACTGCCTCTATGTACAAGAATATAACTACTATAATACTGCTCCTATGTACAGAATATAAATACTCCTATGTACAAGAATATAACTACTATAATACTGCCTCCTATGTACAAGAATATAACTACTATAATACTGCTCCCTATGTACAAGAATATAACTACTATAATACTGCCTCCTATGTACAAGAATATAACTACTATAATACTGCTCCTATGGTACAAGAATATAACTACTATAATACTGCTCCTATGTACAAGAATATAACTACTATAATACTGCTCCTATGTACAAGAATATAACTACTATAATACTGCCTTCTATGTACAAGAATATAACTACTATAATACTGCTCCTATGTACAAGAATATAACTACTATAATACTGCTCCTATGTACAAGAATATAACTACTATAATACTGCCTCCTATGTACAAGAATATAACTACTATAATACTGCTCCTATGTACAAGAATATAACTACTATAATACTGCCTCCTATGTACAAGAATATAACTACTATAATACTGCTCCTATGTACAAGAATATAACTACTATAATACTGCTCCTATGTACAAGAATATAACTACTATATGCTCCTATGTACAAGAATATAACTACTATAATACTGCTCCTATGTACAAGAATATAACTATAATACTGCTCCTATGTACAAGAATATAACTACTATAATACTGCTCCTATGTACAAGAATATAACTACTATAATACCTCCTATGTACAAGAATATAACTACTATAATACTGCTCCTATGTACAAGAATATAACTACTATAATACTGCTCCTATGTACAAGAATATAACTACTATAATACTGCTCCTATGTACAAGAATATAACTACTATAATACTGCTCCTATGTACAAGAATATAACTACTATAATACTGCTCCTATGTACAAGAATATAACTACTATAATACTGCCTCCTATGTACAAGAATATAACTACTATAATACTGCTCCTATGTACAAGAATATAACTACTATAATACTGCTCCTATGTACAAGAATATAACTACTATAATACTGCTCCTATGTACAAGAATATACTACTATATACTGCCTCCTATGTACAAGAATATAACTACTATAATACTGCTCCTATTGTACAAGAATATAACTACTATAATACTGCCTCCTATGTACAAGAATATAACTACTATAATACTGCTCCTATGTACAAGAATATAACTACTATAATACTGCCTCCTATGTACAAGAATATAAACTACTATATACTGCTCCTATGTACAAGAATATAACTACTATAATACTGCCTCCTATGTACAAGAATATAACTACTATAATACTGCTCCTATGTACAAGAATATAACTACTATAATACTGCCTCCTATGTACAAGAATATAACTACTATAATACTGCTCCTATGTACAAGAATATAACTACTATAATACTGCTCCTATGTACAAGATATAACTACTATAATACTGCTCCTATGTACAGAATATAACTACTATAATACTGCCTCCTATGTACAAGAATATAACTACTATAATACTGCTCCTATGTACAAGAATATAACTACTATAATACTGCCTCCTATGTACAAGAATATAACTACTATAATACTGCTCCTATGTACAAGAATATAACTACTATAATACTGCCTCCTATGTACAAGAATATAACTACTATACATACTGCTCCTATGTACAAGAATATAACTACTATAATACTGCCTCCTATGTACAAGAATAACTACTAATACTGTAGTACAAGAATATAACTACGATAATACTGCCTCCTATGTACAGAATATATCTACTATAATACTTCCTCCTATGTACAAGAATAAAACTACTATAATACTTGCTCCTAGGTCAAGGAATATAACTACTATAATACTGCCTCCTATGTACAAGAATATAACTACTATAATACTGCTCCTATGGTACAAGAATATAACTACTATAATAATGCCTCCTATGTACAAGAATATAACTACTATAATACTGCTCCTATGTACAAGAATATAACTACTATAATACTGGCCTCCTATGTACAAGAATATAACTACTATAATACTGCCTATGTACAAGAATATAACTACTATAATACTGCTCCTATGTACAGAATATATCTACTATAATACTGCTCCTATGTACAAGAATATAACTACTATAATACTGCTCCTATGTACAAGAATATAACTACTATAATACTGCTAACTACTATAATACTGCTCCTAGTACAAGAATATATCTACTATAATACTGCTCCTATGTACAAGAATATAACTACTATAATACTGCCTCCTATGTACAAGAATATAAACTACTATAATACTGCTCTATGTACAAGCAATTTATAACTACTAATAATACTGCCTCCTATGTTACGAAGAATATAACTACTATAATACTGCTCCTATGTACAAGAATATAACTACTATAATACTGCTCTATGTAAAGGAATATAACTACTATAATACTGCCTCCTATGTACAAGAATATAACTACTATAATACTGCTCCTATGTACAAGAATATAACTACTATAATACTGCTCCTATGTACAAGGAATATAACTACTATAATACTGCCTCCTATATACAAGGAATATAACTCTATAATACTGCCTCTATGTACAAGCATATAACTACTATAATACTGCTCCTATGTACAAGAATATAACTACTATAATACTGCTCCTATGTACAAGAATATAACTACTATAATACTGGCTCTATGTACAAGAATATAACTACTATAATACTGCTTCTATGTACAAGAATATAACTACTATAATACTGCCTCCTATGTACAAGAATATAACTACTATAATACTGCCCATATGTACAAGAATATAACTACTATAATACTGCTCCTATGTACAAGAATATAACTACTATAATACTGCTCCTATGTACAAGAATATAACTACTATAATACTGCTCCTATGTATAAGAATACTGCCTCCTATGTACCTGTCCACTGTTATGTCCCCTCCCTATAGGTTCACATCCAGAATGCAGCATTGGCGGGGGGTGTTGCAGTGGGAACCTCTGCAGAAATGATGTTGACTCCCTTTGGCGCTATGATTGCTGGGAGTTTCGCTGGTATTATTTCAACTCTTGGATACAAATTTTTGACAGTGAGTAACGTGATGCTTCTAGATACTACAGCTGTAAATTAGTGTGTGTTATATTCTTTTTGCTTTTTGCTGCTGATATTACATCCTCAATGTGATTGCCTCTCAATTTATTTACAGCCAATACTAGACTCCAAGCTGAAAATTCAGGACACATGTGGGGTCCACAACTTACATGGCATGCCTGGCATCTTGGGGGCACTGATAGGAGTTATAGTGGCCTTTACAGCAACTGCTGATATCTATGGGGGAGGGTAAGTGAATCTATCTATCATCTATCTATCTATCTATCTATCTATCTCATATCTATATATCCAAATCTTTTCCATTTCCATCCTTCTAGAATGAGTGACGTCTTCCCCTTAATTGCGGACACGACGCGCACAGCCAAGTCTCAGGCCATGTATCAGGGTCTGGCACTCCTGGTCGCTCTGGGATTTGCTCTGGTTGGGGGAATTATTGTAGGTAAGTGGCCTTTTTCCCAGAAATCAGTGCAGAGTCTCCAAACCTTCAATAATTACTAAGACTGTGTTAGATACAAATGACTTGCATTGTTTCCATATTGCAGCCACTAGGTGGCGTCGTGTGACCATAACACGTTACCCTCACAGTGCTCTAGTTTCACTAGTGCAGTGTTTCCCAACTAGTGTGCCTCCAGCTGTTGAAAAACTACAACTCCCAGCATGCCCGCACAGCCAAATGCTGTCCGGGCATGCTGGGAGTTGTAGTTTTGCAACAGCTGGAGGCACACTGGTTGGGAAACACTGCACTAGTGCACCCATTTTGCTGACAGAAAATTAAAGGGTTCCTCCGGGCTTTTAATATTGATGAAAATGTGGGGGGTTCAGCTCGCACAACCCTGTATGCAGGTGCACATTGCTATGGCGAAATACAGATACAAACGCAAAAACACAAATGCAATGGCACTCTGCAACCAGCACTCTGCCCTGCCTCTATGCTGGATGTTAAATGAGGCATTGGTGTACATTTTGGCCAAAGCGTAATAAGCCACTCACCACGTCAAGGTCGCCTTCATGAGTGGTCCCTAACACTAGTTCCTACCTGTTATGGGCCACGACAGCCACACAAAGTCCAGGGAGCACAGGTACATCCTTAGGCCATCAATATCAGATCGGTGGGGGTCCGATACCCGGCATCCCCACTGATCAGCTGTTTGAAGAGGAGGCCAGCGCTGCCTCCTCTTTACTGTTTACCTTTTCGCCATCGCCTCTGCAGCGGTGAGCAGGTGTAATTACGCGCAAGCCGTCCCATTCATTTCAAGTGTATAGGACAAGTGTTTAGGAGCGACCCGTCCTATTGAAATGAATGGGACGGTTAGGCGACGGCGAGAAGGTAAACAGTAAGGAGGAGTCAGCGCTGGCACTGCGCGCACCTTCTCTTCAAACACCTGATCGCTGGGGGTGCCGGGTATTGGAACCCCGCCGATCCGATATTGATGACCTATCCTGAGGATAGGTCATCAATATTAAAAGCCCAGAGAACCCTTTTAATAAGGCTCTAGTGGGGCTGGTTTGGCATCTGGTATAGACTGTTTTGGGTGGCGTCTTACATAGGACTGCATGTAAACCTACTGAAGTATCCTAACCAGGGGTGGGATTCAAATTTTTTACAACAGGTTCCCCACTCAACGGCAGACATGCGGCATCACAACACATGTTTACATATACATACACCATATATATGCAACACACATACTTATAAATACACCATATACAGTACAGACCAGAAGTTTGGACGCACCTTCTTATTCAAAGAGTTTTCTTTATTTTCATGACTATGAAAATTGTAGATTCACACTGAGGGCATCAAAACTATGAATTAACACATGTGGAATTATATACATAACAAAAAGGTGTGAAACAACTGAAAATATGTCATATTCTAGGTTCTTCAAAGTAGCCACCTTTTGCTTTGATTACTGCTTTGCACACTCTTGGCATTCTCTTGATAAGCTTCAAGAGGTAGTCACCTGAAATGGTCTTCCAACAGTCTTGAAGGAGTTCCCAGAGATGCTTAGCACTTGTTGGCCCTTTTGCCTTCACTCTGCGGTCCAGCTCACCCCAAACCATCTCGATTGGGTTCAGGTCCGGTGACTGTGGAGGCCTGGTCATCTGGCGCAGCCAACACTCTCCTTCATGGTAAAATAGCCCTTACACAGCCTGGATGGGTGTTTGGGGTCATTGTCCTGTTGAAAAATAAATGATGGTCCAACTAAACGCAAACTGGATGGAATAGCATGCCGCTGCAAGATGCTGTGGTAGCCATGCTGGTTCAGTATGCCTTCAATTTTGAATAAATCCCCAACAGTGTCACCAGCAAAGCCCCCCCACACCATCACACCTCCTCCTCCATGCTTCACGGTGGGAACCAGGCATGTAGAGTCCATCCGTTCACCTTTTCTGCGTCGCACAAAGACACGGTGGTTGGAACCAAAGATCTCAAATTTTGACTCATCAGACCAAAGCACAGATTTCCACTGGTCTAATGTCCATTCCTTGTGTTCTTTAGCCCAAACAAGTCTCTTCTGCTTGTTGCCTGTCCTTAGCAGTGGTTTCCTAGCAGATATTCTAACATGAAGGCCTGATTCACACAGTCTCCTCTTAATAGTTGTTCTAGAGATGTGTCTGCTGCTAGAACTCTGTGTGGCATTGACCTGGTCTCTAATCTGAGCTGCTGTTAACCTGCGATTTCTGAGGCTGGTGACTCGATGAACTTATCCTCCGCAGCAGAGGTGACTCTTGGTCTTCCTTTCCTGGGGCGGTCCGCATGAGAGCCAGTTTCTTTGCAGCGCTTGATGGTTTTTGTGATTGCACTTGGGGACACTTTCAAAGGTTTCCCAATTTTTGAGACTGACTGACCTTCATTTCTTAAAGTAATGATGGCCACTCGTTTTTCTTTACTTAGCTGCTTTTTTCTTGCCATAATACAAATTCTAACAGTCTATTCAGTAGGACTATCAGCTGTGTATCCACCTGACTTCTCCTCAACGCAACTGATGGTCCCAACCCCATTAATAAGGCAAGAAATCCCACTTATTAAACCTGACAGGGCACACCTGTGAAGTGAAAACCATTTCAGGTGACTACCTCTTGAAGCTCATCAAGAGAATGCCAAGAGTGTGCAAAGCAGTAATCAAAGCAAAAGGTGGCTACTTTGAAGAACCTAGAATATGACATATTTACAGTTGTTTCACACATTGTTGTTATGTATATAATTCCACATGTGTTAATTCATAGTTTTTATGCCTTCAGTGTGAATCTACAATTTTCATAGTCAGGAAAATAAAGAAAACTCTTTGAATGAGAAGGTGTGTCCAAACTTTTGGTCTGTACTGTATATATGCAACACACATACTTATAAATACACCATATATATATATATATATATATATATATATATGCAACACACATACTTATAAATACACCATATATATACAGTACAGACCAAAAGTTTGGACACACCTTCTCATTCAAAGAGTTTTCTTTATTTTCATGACTATGAAAATTGTAGATTCACACTGAAGGCATCAAAACTATGAATTAACACATGTGGAATTATATACATAACAAAAAAGTGTGAAACAACTGAAAATATGTCATATTCTGGTTCTTCAAAGTAGCCACCTTTTGCTTTGATTACTGCTTTGCACACTCTTGGCATTCTCTTGATGAGCTTCAAGAGGTAGTCACCTAAAATGGTCTTCCAACAGTCTTGAAGGAGTTCCCAGAGATGTTTAGCACTTGTTGGCCCTTTTGCCTTCACTCTGCGGTCCAGCTCACCCCAAACCATCTCGATTGGGTTCAGGTCCGGTGACTGTGGAGGCCAGGTCATCTGGCGCAGCACCCCATCACTCTCCTTCATGGTCAAATAGCCCTTACACAGCCTGGAGGTGTGTTTAGGGTCATTGTCCTGTTGAAAAATAAATGATGGTCCAACTAAACGCAAACCGGATGGAATAGCATGCCGCTGCAAGATGCTGTGGTAGCCATGCTGGTTCAGTATGCCTTCAATTTTGAATAAATCCCCCACAGTGTCACCAGCAAAGCACCCCCACACCATCACACCTCCTCCTCCATGCTTCACGGTGGGAACCAGGCATGTAGAGTCCATCCGTTCACCTTTTCTGCGTTGCACAAAGACACGGTGGTTGGAACCAAAGATCTCAAATTTGGACTCATCAGACCAAAGCACAGATTTCCACTGGTCTAATGTCCATTCCTTGTGTTCTTTAGCCCAAACAAGTCTCTTCTGCTTGTTGCCTGTCCTTAGCAGTGGTTTCCTAGCAGATATTCTACCATGAAGGCCGGATTCACACAGTCTCCTCTTAACAGTTGTTCTAGAGATGTGTCTGCTGCTAGAACTCTGTGTGGCATTGACCTGGTCTCTAATCTGAGCTGCTGTTAACCTGCGATTTCTGAGGCTGGTGACTCGGATGAACTTATCCTCCGCAGCAGAGGTGACTCTTGGTCTTCCTTTCCTGGGGCGGTCCGCATGTGAGCCAGTTTCTTTGTAGCGCTTGATGGTTTTTGTGATTGCACTTGGGGACACTTTCAAAGGTTTCCCAATTTTTGAGACTGACTGACCTTTATTTCTTAAAGTAATGATGGCCACTCGTTTTTCTTTACTTAGCTGCTTTTTTCTTGCCATAATACAAATTCTAACAGTCTATTCAGTAGGACTATCAGCTGTGTATCCACCTGACTTCTCCACAACGCAACTGATGGTCCCAACCCCATTTATAAGGCAAGAAATCCCACTTATTAAACCTGACAGGGCACACCTGTGAAGTGAAAACCATTTCAGGTGGTTACCTCTTGAAGCTCATCAAGAGAATGCCAAGAGTGTGCAAAGCAGTAATCAAAGCAAAAGGTGGCTACTTTGAAGAACCTAGAATATGACATATTTTCAGTTGTTTCACACTTTTTTTGTTATGTATATAATTCCACATGTGATAATTCATAGTTTTGATGCCTTCAGTGTGAATCTACAATTTTCATAGTCATGAAAATAAAGAAAACTCTTTGAATGAGAAGGTGTGTCCAAAATTTTGGTCTGTACTGTATATGCATCACACATACTTATAAATACACCATATATATGAAACACACATACTTATAAATACACCATATATACAGTAGACACACACACCGACCAACTAAGGAGCTAAACTATCAGTGGCACCCAAAGCAATGGAAGTGAACATCTCCAGCTGCCCTGCCGGCGCCAGAACACCGGATCGGAACTCAGCCGGTAACACGGTTCTCCGATCCAATTGTAATTTTAACAACCGGATCTGGAGAACTGGAGGGAACTGGCTGAATCCCATGCCTGATCCTAACACAACGAGATACCACCCTGGACAAAATAAAGAGTTCAATGGCAAACTCAGCTCTGCTACATATGTATGTTTTTGCATTATGTTACACTGTTGAATAATGTCATGTAGAATTTCTATATTTTTTTACTGTATATTTTTGTTTTGCAGGATTTATATTGAAATTATCCATCTTTGGAGCTCCATCTGATGCCGAATGCTTTGATGATTCACTGTATTGGGAGGTAAGTCATTTTACGTATATATATATATAATTATTTTTTTCATTATTTTTTTTTAAAAACAGCTGTTAACAGCTCTTTGATGGCTTGTTTTTCTATTTAATTCAATTAAATATTAATTGGCCGGGCTAAAGTAGGGAGCATGCCTTCAATTTTTTTTTTTTTTATCTTTTGCAGTTTGTATGACAGAAGAATATTGTCATATTTGCCAAAATCGCAATAAAAAAATAAAAATTAATTTAAATGCAGTAAATACACATCCAGAGTACCCTCAGTGTAGTAGAGTCACACAATACATATAACAGATCAGTGAACAGCATGTTGCTGATGGCTTCCAGTTCCAGATATCAAGATAGCAATAGTAAACATAAACTGAAAAATAAGTGGGCAACCACAAACATACTTAAGAGATGCATGAGATGTCTAGTATTGATCCTCCAGAGGTGTATTCTTAATACTGATAGTTTCACAGGAAACTGTCAGCAAGACATCTCTCATGAGCTCCAGGAGGTACACTTTCCTTGTGTACAATGATTGGTCTAAAAATGACACTTCCTTGAATGTAGATCACCAGAATGAGCTCAATGCAGACACTGAACAAGTAGGGGATGCTGCGACAATTCAACTGTGAATGGCTTCTCTACTTGGTCAACCAACTCCACTAACTGGTCAAAGTATGGTCAAATGTCACATAAAATTATTACAAAAATTGCCACCTCGGTGCTTCCCCTTGACCCACAACATCATGGCTCCTGCTGTTGTCAAGTCGCCACTACTATTGCAATCTCAATATTGACCAGTAGATGGCAGCAACATTTTCTTTTTTCTTTTTGAAAAAAAAATAAAAAAATCAATGACAAACTGAATACCCCATTATTTTTCTAATTCCAGGTTCCTGAAGAAGAAGGTCACATTGCTGTGCGCACCGAGGATCCTGACCAGCAGACTCAAGCATAATGTCACCGAGATACCTCGGTTTTATGATGTGGGCTGAACTCGAGAGACTCCACAAGAGTCCAAACCTTCACCTAACATTAAAGATGGTGCTGCCACATCTGGCCACAGATGTCATAGCTGGGAAGTGGCACAGGCGGGTTCCAACCGGGCAGAAGGAAGGTGCCTAAATGTTGTATGACTTCCAGGTGGTTTGGAAAGGTCAAACCTAACGCTATTTTAAAAAACAAAAATGTATATATATTTTTTTTTACTTTTATCTTGTTCTATTTGTAATACGCTTTTCAAAGCAGAAGATGCATGCTAAATGTATACAAAAATTTGTAGGATAGTATATGAGCACATAATAGGTAATGTATGATTGTATGGCACTATAGGGGACCTCTACCCCTGATTAATATTGTCAAATATTGGGTTTGTCCTGTTGTGCACAAATAAATATCCTACTACCTGGCTGGAAACCATTGACAAGCAGGTCAAATGGTGGTGTGGATGGTCATTTACTACTTAGTACAAGGGTGTACCTCTCCGGCTTTAGGTCTTTGTCTGGCTCATTGACACGTTGAATCCCGAGTGAACCACGAGACTTCATGGTATACCTAGGTGTTAATTGAACAATACATCCCACAGGCAATTCTGAAGAGTGCAATCAAGGTACTATAGACGCATGGTAAGCATAACACATGGTAGGACAAACAGAACTATCAATTGCGGCTTGTTGACTGTTTCCAGATAGCAACCGGAATTCAAAAAATGACTAGCGTATATTGTCAAGTTCTCCGATGCTGGATCTTATATTTGATGACTAATAGTAATCTTAGCGGGAGCTTCACTCAAGATTGATCGCCTATCCAATACCCATTCACTGCCATGCCTGATAAATAAATTGTATTTTTAAAAGAGAAGTCTACACTCATTAATTGTATTCGGTGCCTACTTGACAGTGTCCTAGTAGACAACAACCTTTGGCAAGTAAACCTATTGTGCACAAAAAAGTCTCCTTTTACCTGCAAACCATCAAAAATGCTGGTGATAGATGGTCATTTACAAATGATAGGTCTCTACTTAGTACTTTGAGTGCACAAGGGTGTACTTTTATGAATAGGCTTTGGGCCTTTGGCTTATTAACATTTTAAATTCCCTGGTCATTGAGTGAATTGAGACAGGCTTTATGGTATTTATACACTCTCCTAAAGAATTATTAGGAACACCTGTTCTATTTCTCATTAATGCGATTATCTAGTCAACCAATCACATGGAAGTTGCTTCAATGCATGTAGGGTTGTGGTCCTGGTCAAGACAATCTCCTGAACTCCAAACTGAATGTCAGAATGGGAAAGAAAGGTGGGCTACAACAGCAGAAGACCCCACCGGGTACCACTCATCTCCACTGCAAATAGGAAAAAGAGGCTACAATTTGCACGAGCTCACCAAAATTGGACTGTTGAAGACTGGAAAAATGTTGCCTGGTCTGATGGGTCTCGATTTCTGTTGAGACATTCAAATGGTAGAGTCCGAATTTGGCGTAAACAGAAAGAGAACATGTATCCATCATGCCTTGTTACCACTGTGCAGGCTGGTGGTGGTGGTGTAATGGTGTGGGGGATGTTTTCTGGGCACACTTTAGGCACCTTAGTGCCAATTGGCCATCGTTTAAATGCCACGGGCTACCTGAGCATTGTTTCTGACCATGTCCATCCCTTCATGACCACCATGTACCCATCCTCTGATAGCTACTTCCAGCAGGATAATGCACCATGTCACAAAGCTCGAATCATTTCAAATTGGTTTCTTGAACATGACAATGAGTTCACTGTCCTAAAATGGCCCCACAGTCACCAGATCTCAACCCAATAGAGCATCTTTTGGATGTGGTGGAACGGGAGCTTCGTGCCCTGGATGTGCATCCCTCAAATCTCCATCAACTGCAAGATGCTATCCCATCAATATGGGCCAACATTTCTAAAGAATGCTATCAGCACCTTGTTGAATCAATGCCACGTAGAATTAAGGCAGTTCTGAAGGCAAAAGGGGGTCCAACACCGTATTAGTATGGTGTTCCTAATAATTCTTTAGGTGAGTGTAAGTTTTAAAATATTCAATCTTAGCCACCGGCAATTCTGAAGAGTACATCTCTGTGCACTCAATGTACTAAGTAGGGGTAACAGAACCATCAACAGCAGCTTGTTGACTGTTTTAAGATAGCAACTGGAATTCAAAGATGAGGATATAAGGGGAGATTTAACAAAAGTGGTGCAAATGAAGACTGACTTAGTTGCCCATAGCAACTAATGAGATTCCACCTTTTATTTTTAAAGCTCCTTTGGAAAATGAAAGGATCAATCAGATTGGTTGCTGCTGCCAACTAAGCCAGTTTTGATAAATTTCCCCAGACTGTCATGTTCCGAGATAAAGGATCTTACATTTGATGACTTGTATTAACCATAGGTGGAGCTTTACTCTGAATTGATCGCATATCTAATACTCATTATCTGCCATGGCTGATTCTTCTTTTGAACCCTTTAGGGCCCCACTATATACTCTTAAAATGTGGCATATGCAGAACTGTACTTTTACTCTCAACAGGATATTTATTAATGGACAAAAAAGTGAACAAAAAGTGTATAAAACACATGAAGTTTCATCAAAAATACCCATAGTATTTAAAATATATATAAAATAAGAAGTCCAACTAACAGGCACAGCAAAGAGATGAACCAGGACAGAGGACAAGACCACGAGAGGAAGACATAGGACCTACAAAGTCAGGGAAAGTAAAGTAATGATGATGAACTGCATCAAATCATATATATTGAGAAAGGGGGAAAGGGAGAGGAGGTGTGGACGGAGAGCGTGCCAAACACATTTCACAGGAGAAAAAACATAAAAAAGTAAGGAGGATATTCCTCTAAACAAGTAGGGAAAAATGCTGTAGGCCAAAGGCCAGGAATTTGCTAGTCTTGTACCACTGCAGGACTGAGGGTATTGATACCATGAGGACCATCTAAGTTCAGATAACCATTGTTATGTTAACCATTATCCAAGAAAGCTTCCATTGAAGGCTGACTGAGGAGGTCTTCCAGGACCACACTATAGCCACAATTAAAGAAAGAGAGATCAATCGACAGGTAGCCCTGGGATTTGGTGCCTTAAGACAGCCTCCCAAGGAGACTTGTGTAGATTGATATTGGATAAGGTATGGATAAAAGAATAGACTTGAATCTAAAACTGGGTAAGCTTAGAACGTTTCCACCAGATGTGGAAAAACCCTCCTGACCACAACCTTGGAAACACAGCCTATAAAATCCAGGGTACATATGAGAGAGTCAGCAGAAATCACCATAACTAAGTCCTGAGGAAAAGGTGGCATTGCCAGAAAAGATTAGACAGGGGACCGTGGGGGGGAATCAAGGCATGCCTCCATGCTAACCTAACAGGCGATAAAATGGGGGGTTGAACACCACAAGAGGCAAACCATTCCGGCAGGGGTCACGGCATGAGACTCTATAATCACCCATGGGGTAAACAGTGATGGGAAAATACAGCCAAAAACTGAGCCAGTTGGGCACCATGACAATACTTGGTGAGATTGGGAACTCCCAACAATTCAGAGGGACAGGTAGCATAAAGAGTCCTTTGAGGAATCCCATGACAAATAAACTGCAGGAGCTTGTTCTGAAGACTATTCAAAACTCTACAAGGGACGGGAATGGGAAGCGTGCTAAACAAATAAAGGATTTTGGGTAACCAGGTCAGTTTTATCTGCCCTAACCATGACAGATTGTAGGAGGACCTCTATAAAAGGTCCTGTTCTAGACGGCATATAAGGGTGGATAAATGACATTATATAGAGATTCCAAAGGTCTAGAAATATACCATCCTAGGTGCAGAAGGCCATTCGGCTGCCAGTGAAAGTCAAAGTTATGCTGTAAATTTGATCAATTAGGCTAGTTTCACACTTGTGTTAAAATAATCCGGCAGGCTGTTTGGGCGAAGGAACGGCCTACTGGAGTTCACCGTATCCTACCTAGCCAGACACTGCCATTCATCACCGGACCTCAGGGCAGGGATCCGGCCAGTTTCCAGCATGAGCACTGGGTTTCAGCCAGATAAAAACTGGTGCATGCACTGGAAACTAGTGATGAGTGAATTGGTTTGTCCTGCTATGGTCAAACCCGATTTGTTCATCATATTATCTGTATTGTGGCTGAGAGACTATCCGTATAGTGATGTTAAAATGTATTCTTTGCCATGCGGTCTTGCGAGACCATACTGTGAGTAGCGGCACATGCGTGAATATACTGCATGTAGCACGTGCTGCAATCATAATGAATCTCGGGTTCGGATTCGTAATGAAGTATATTCACGCATGTGCCGCATGATTCATGCGCGAGATTGAGATGGTCCCGTGAGACCGGCGGCCATTTTTTTCTAGCCTCATCACAAAGTATACATTTTAACATCGCTTTTCAGACAGTCCCTCAGCCACAGTACAGAAAATATGAAGAACTAATCGGGTTAATCCATAGGTTGACTAACCGATTCCATCATCTCTACCAAAACCATCTG
This sequence comes from Bufo gargarizans, assembly GCF_014858855.1. NCBI lineage: Eukaryota > Metazoa > Chordata > Amphibia > Anura > Bufonidae > Bufo > Bufo gargarizans. Next base: position 235,147 of record NW_025334080.1, on the reverse strand, counting down.
AAGTCAATAGGCTCTGGCAAGTCTTGGCTGGATACAGTGAACTCCGGCTAGGCTGTTACTCTGCCAGGATAGCTTTTGCGCATGTGTGAAAGTAGTCTTAATGTTCAAGGCCAAGGATAGCATGATAGACCCATAAACAAGACAACCTATCAAGGAGGCAGAAGAGATTAGGAAGGGAGGTTTGAGGAGAAGACATAAACAAAAGTACTAATCTGCAAATAGAGCGCTCTTATGCTCCTGACCTCCTATATGAAAGTCTTTAACATTTGGATCAGAACAGGTTGGTCGAGCTAAGGGTTTGAAAAATAATGCGAAGTGTGGGGGTGATAGATGTAGATTCATACCCCCTGATGCGGACATGCACCGTCTGAAAATAGTAAGGAAAGGGCTATCGAATCCCATACTCTCAAGAACTTTGAATGGGAAGTCTACATTCATTAACTGTGCTGGTTGCCACTTTAAATGTGGCAACCCGTGGCACGTAAACACCTATCCCTGATTCAAGCAGACAATAAGTTGTCAAGCTCCTCAGCAAAGGGTTTAGGGTCGAGCAAAGGAAATGTGCAACTTGAAGTTAATGTTTGTCTACCATGAAGGGATCTTTACATCTTCTCGAGGCCTAGAGGAGAACATGGGTGTCAGAACGTGGCAGCTGCTTCTGGATTTTATCACGTGCTTGTCTATAGCAAAGATAGGGGGGGGGGGTTATGTTATGAAAGGGAGACCTCACAGACTCATAGTAGGAGGAGCAGGGCCCCACAGCAGAACAGAGTATTGTCAGTACCTATCAGTACAACATGAATTGCACGGTGAGCAACTCTTGGATAAAGGCAAGCATGCCCATCCATCAGTCTAATGTTATTCACCTTTACATCACTGATAGAATGTTTTTGTATCACATGAACTATGACCTCCTTCCTTGTGCTCGACCACACATGGTCCAGGAAAGTACCACTGCCCCTCATAAACTTCACTTCTTTTCTAGGCTTAGACCTTCCAATTCTAATTTCCAACAGTGTTTTGAAAGATGTTATGTTTCCAGAGGTAATGGTAAAATTGGAAGAGAACATTTGAGGTTGTTATTTTATCACCTGGTGAAGTGGAGCCACTAAGCCACTTCCAGATATTGAGCAGCATGGACAGATGACCCCGGTGCAGTACAGTAGGAGGACAGTTGTAGCAGAGCTGGAGAGGAGGAAATGTAGCAGTGCTGTATGCAGCAAAGCTGAAGGTCTTTATGCAGCAGAGAACAGAAGACTGACGTCAAAGATTTGACAGAAGACCAGTATAGCAGTGTTAAACTGAAGATTGATGTAGCTAAGTGGAAGTGAAGAATGGAGTAGTAGAACTGGACGGCCACCAAAACTTAACCAAACAATCAGGCAGCATCCCACTGGCTGAGCTGGATTTAAATAACCCAGTGGGATGATGTCAGTGGGTGCTGGGTTGGCAAGTCACATGAGAAGAGACCTGGGAGGATGGTAGTGAGGCAGTGCACATATCTGGATCTGGAACAGGTGAGCAATAGAGGAGTAAAAACTGGCTCTATCGTGGCTGGTTGGAAGGCCAGTGGCTGGTAGGAAGATGCTCTAGTCCTGCACTGGTCACATTGTTCCGTGGTGCTCAGAGGCATAACTATATGGAGTACAGAGGTGGCAGCGACATCGAGACCCAAATGCTCCACCACCCCCACCAGTACTATAAATGGCACATAGTAGGTTTTGTACCTTCGTACAGATTTTGCATTGGGACCCAGAAGCTTCAAGTTATGTCTCTGATGGCGGTCTTGCCCCTAGTGGCATCAACTGAAGTGCATCTAGGTGCTTTACCATGCAGAGGCCTCACAGCTCCAGGGCCAGCTGTCTACTGGTCTTCAGTGCTGCAGTAATCACAATGGTTGACATACCATATATATCACTTTTAGGTATAAGAATTTTTAAATAATGGATGTTCATGCTCCTCCTCCTCCAGTGGGTGGAGCATTTATGAGGGAGGGGCATTAACATTTATTGAACTATGACCCATTAAAGTGCAGTGACCATGAATGATTATAGCAATGTTCCTTGACAGATCTCTCTAAGGAGTAAGAGGTAATTTTTAACCCTTTAAACTACAGGCAAAATGAATGAATGGATCAATAAATGAATCCAGATGAGAATCTGTAGATGACTCCCATCCACCGGCCACCATGAATCTTTACATGTATTAATTGCAATATAATATACCAGCGCACTTCTTATTTATTTTTCCTTAAGTTTAGGTATACCCTCTTGCCACTAGATGGCGCTCAGGGCTTTCGTTTTCCCTATTCCAACTTCATAGGAATTTTTAGGATGTGCTTGGGAATCCTGGTAATACTATCATCCCCATCATCTCCCAACACCAAAAATTTGATTCACCTTTCGCCTACAGGTGAATCAAGTTGTGACCTAATGGCAGAAACCACAATGTATGAAAGAGACACTCATTTTCCTTACATAGTACAGGCTTAAAGGGGAAATTTAAAATAGTGTCAAACAATTTAATCTAGTTGATGGTCATTATTCCAGGAAGGGTGTTTTTGAACATGGCTAGCATTAAAACCAAGGAATTATGACGTTACCAACGAGAAATCGGCATATGGTGCAGGAAGCCATTTTTTAAAGGCCAAAAATTCACCGAAAAATATCTACAGTTTAATCTACAGGAGATAAATTAGGGTTTATTGGCGTATACCTGACCCATTCATGATTTTATAACTAACCGGAGCATCATGAGGAGCCTACTCTATTTTGTAGGCTAAACCAATGAGTAAGAAGAGCATTCAGCCGGGTAATCAGTTGGTTCTGTTTACAAGATGGTCGCCAACATTATTCACATGGCACAAATGACATATATAATATCTTAATAACAGGAATGAAAAAAGACCAAAAAAAAGTCCAACTATGGAAAATATATGCCTTTAATCTGTCATCTAAAAGTATGGGATGTCCAGTAATCGAAAATTGGGCAAAAAAAGCTTCTAGATTATGAGTAACTCTGAAGAATGGGGAATAATGTCCCATCATTTCATGAAGAGGCAGGAATGAATATGTCCGGTATTATGGGGATTGGTTGTCGGAGTCAGAAATATTGCAAAAAATTAGGGGTCCTCTGGTTTTCAGCCCATTAAGTAAAGTCCTTTGACCATGTACAACTGGTCTGACCTATGATTGGCTGGAATTACAATTGCATTTTTTTTCAGATAACCCCCTGTCAGCCAATAGGAGAATAATCAAAAATTGGCAGGCAGGCACAAGTATACATTTTGAATTTTTTGGGTATTTGCTGACGGAACTTTCAAAGAAATCACTTGCATTTTCTTTTGGGGAGGGAAGGGGGGGGGGGGGGATGAATCCAAAATCTAATTAAACCTTCACACCTCCAACTGAGAGTGTAAGATACCTTCAGCAACATTTTTGTCACTTCCCTTGGCGCCTGATGTGTCCTCATGTTTATTCCGAAGAGAGAAAGAGAATGCCAAAACGGCATCCCAAAAAAAGATCGTTCTGCTCGACCCAGTTCCTGTAAACCCGGCTCAGCTGACGGGAAGAGATAAGGGCATTAAACTGGTTAGGATATCATTGCCCCTAGGAGCTTGCACTCCACGCAGATAACCAGATAGAAAGTGACAGATGGGATTAATATGAGCCTATTACGAGCCTTTGTTTAACACTGATAAGTGTCAACCCAGCGCCGAGGTCGTGAAAGGGTTATAAAATCGACATCTACAAATTAAATCCCGCCCTTAAATGTCGCAGCATTTTATTCCCGCAGAATACTGTGGGAATGAATAAAATATATTTTCCCACACGTCATTTGGGATTCACGGGCGTGCTTCAAAGAAGCGGGGGATGGAGATTCTAATAGGGAGACAGCAAAAATCCTTAATTTACAGTGAGTCATTGATGCGAAAATTTTACCTATATCATTATATTCAATTTTTAAGATTTTTTTTAGATTTCATTATTTTTTTTTTACTTTTTTATTTCCATCAATAGCAATAATAAAAAAATAACATAAAACACCATAAAAATGCTTCTATGAAGGAATCTTGTTTATAAGGATGACATCACTATGGTGGTTCTTGGAATTTTTTGAATCATAATTAAAAAAATGTTTTTTTGTGATTTTTTTTTATTATCTGTCATTGTTTTTTTTTTGTTTTTGTTTTTTACTATTTGCTGTTTTTACCCCCATAAAATTGATGAATTTTTTATATGGTGTACTTTATAAATATTACTAGTTTTTGAAACCCTGTGAAAAAAAATTTCACCATTGTCCCCGTCCCCCCTCAACAAAAATAAAAAGCCACTGCATGTCATGGTATAGGATGTCTACACATTGTGTGGTGATATAGCCGTTATTACAGTCATCACAATATGCCATAACACCTCAGTACTGCCCATTTGTAATACGTCTGAGAGAGAATGGACATTCTCATAGGCCTGGATGTGACTACAACATCTGCATCCTTAAGAGCTGCCCCACTGATTGCACCTTTAATTGAAACTATTCTCACAATGTGCCCTAGAACTCACCAGTATGGCCTTGCGAAGTAGGCCTGAAAGCCAATCAGGCTTTTTTCTCCTTGATTGATTTCTCAGAGCCATAGAATTAAAGGCATACATCATGGATGGGTTCATGAAAAGGATGAGGAACCTGTCATATTTGGATAACACCCCCTCCTTTTTCAGGACCCCAACTTCAAAGGCATTCAGGAAACCCTCTTCTGGTACCTAAAATTCTCATTTGAGCAGGTATTGTCTACAGCAGAGGACCTCTTAAGTAAGGATTAGATGGAAAAGCCCCAAAGCGTTGAACTTGAGGACCACAGCTGGATTTTGTGGGAAATGGGCTTACAATAAATCTGTATAGGTTATTATAAGGAATTCTCTATGTAACATCCCTAAAAGCATATGTAGACACACAAAAATATATATATAAAGCCCTCTCCAACTAAGTTAACTGTATAAGAATTAAGGAGGAACAAATGATCACAAAAATGATCATTCATACATTGCCTGATAACAGTAACATGAACAAGTGTAGATCCACTTCCTATATCATCGATTGCTTGTTAGAGCTAGGTTATATGCCCATGTTAAAGAACCCTTAAGCTCTGTTCATACTTTCTGGAGCCTCCATTGATAGTCTCAACATCTTTGACAGAAAGAATACCAGTGCATTCAACACTATTCTTCATCTCAAAGAGATGGAACCCAACTGACCCCATATTAGTCTATCTTGATGGTGTCTAGCATGCACGTATCTAGCTGAGCATTGTGGTTTGGCTTAGAAACAGAAGTTACAAGAGTTGTGTGAACTCAGATTAATGTTCATCAAGGAGACATTGATTTGGTGGGGGTTGCCAAAATCAAAATTATGTACAAAAATTAGATATTTTTGAACTCAAAAGCAAATTTAAATTTCAAATTTGCAAGAGCTCAAACTTTTTTTTTTTGTGCTAAATTTTCAATTTGAAGCAGACGGTGCAGAACACCGATCCGTTTCAATTCTTTCCAACTTTTTCACAGGCTGATTCACTCTAGGAGAAAAGCCACCAGTAAATTAAGATTTTTTTTGTCTCCCCCCCCCTCTTATGCAAATAACAGATCGTTTTCTCTGTACCACGACTTGGGAATTAATAAGGTAATCCTATCAAAGTCCATCTGCTGGTATTGTTGATTTAAACCAAAAATAAACAACACCTTTCCTGGTGTGACATCCACCCCTGGACATCATTGTACGAGGTAGGAAGAACCGGCAAAGAGAATGACTGGTAGCGGCTTTCCTGCTGGGGCCGACAAGAAAGGCATAAAAAGAATTTAAACAAACTTTTCCCAGTCAGTGGATAGAAAGTCCATTCATGTTGCCTTGTGTAAGTCCTCTGTCCCCTGCTTTCTTTATTGAGTCCCTTTTTTTATTCAGATGTGTGAGGGTTTCTAAAAAGGTGCTATTTGCCGGTACAATCACAAAGGTCACAGGCCTGAGAATAAGGTCATTCAGCCTGAATGGTCATACGGGCATTGTCCTGTGGCCTCAGAAGATGTCTTCTTTAACTAACGTGATAAAATAATATGGAACCGCCTCTTCTATAGTCCCTCAGAGACTGTATGAAGAGACTTAAAGACAGAGATTAACAAGCCTTTAAAACCTACATACATGGCCAGAACAATGGAAGGTAGTAAGTAATTGCACTTTATTAGAGAACCTCAACCAGTTGTCATGATTGTTTTACAGGCGATAAAAGAGACCTGGTGAATTTGTTTTCTCATTAGTAATTTTTTTTTTCATTTTTCAATTTTTTTTAATTAGGTCATTTTGATTCTTTAAGTAGTTAGATATTTCAACCAGATTGTATGGACCTACCCGACTATAAAGAAATAAGTTTCTTTATGCTTCACGGAAGTTGTCTTCTGTATGTCTATATATTTCCAGGTCGCTGTCCATGGCAGAAGAATTAGAAGACAATTTTTGTAATATACTATGATAAAAACTATGATCTAGTCAGTAGAGATATATGTAGAGCCCTATTTCCAGTTCAAGAGTGTAGGTAAGGGCTGGTAGATATTTCCTTTGTACAAAAATACTCATCCCAAGATATTTATACAGAACTATTCAAAAAACTGTTCCTAGGTTTTTGAATTTCTCATAATTTGTCTTGGTCATTGTTAAATTCTAAATACAGCCCCAATCTAGCTCCCAAATACTCTATCAACATGTATGTTGAGGCCCGGTAGGGCATCATTTTACTGACCCCAATGTAAAACTCGAAACAGGTGCTGGACAGAGGTCTCTTGACTAGGTAGGGCAAGCCTGTTCTATTTTCTGGGTTAATTGGGGTTCATTCTATAAGTAAAACTTAATGCTTTTTTGTCAAAATGGGGGACAAAAATGTAAAAAAATAAAAATACACACATCTACTCTATATATTATTTTAAGATCAGAAGAATGGTAGTGGTCACTACTGCAGTCTACAAGCCACATACTATCACACTGGGTCTGGAGACATCACCCCCTTTCTACATTTCTGTCACATAATAATGGTACAGCTATTAACCGTCTCCAAAAAAAAAAAAAAAATCCCCCCCCCCATTTCAATATTGTTCAATTCACTTTGGACCAAAGCATCACTTAATCATATGTATCAGGTTTCCAATTACTAACTGTAAAAATTTAGTTTTTTCTATTGAATTGTTGAAATTATTTGAATGTCTTTGTTCTTTTATTGGCTATAACTTGTGTGAATTAAGTGCTACACTCTGCAAAATTTAATAAAAACAACAACAAAAAATCTAAAAGTATAAATTGCACACAATTGTACAAGGTGGGTATATTTTTTTTTTGTTTTGTTATTCGTGTGTAAATATATTTTTTCAGTTTTGTATGAGATATTTAACTAAAATCAGAAGAAAGCAATAAAAAATGAAAACAAATTTTTAATTAAAACTTTAATTTTATTTTCAATTTATCAAGATTTATAGAATTTTTTAAGTTCCAAGCAATGTTTCATCCAACCATAAAACACAGCATATTCAAAAATAGCTCATTGTCTGCATCGTTTCATTTTCATCCTTCGCAATGGCATCAATATCTCTTCTTTGCATGGATTTTCTACTATTCAATAAAATGAATAGACGACTTGTAAAACGAGTTAGGCCTCATGCACACGACCGTATGTATTTTGTGGTCCGCAAAAAACGTATCCCCAAAAAATACGGATGACATTCATGTGCATTCCATATTTTGCGGAACGGAACAGCCGGCCCCTAATAGAACAGTCCTATCCTTGTCCATAATGCGGACAATAATAGGACATGTTCTATTTTTTTGCGGAACGGAAACAGAATGCACACGGAGTACCTTCAGTTTTTTTGGGGCGGACCCATTGAAATGAATGGTTCCGTATATGGAACGGACACGGAATGAAAATACGTTTGTGTGCATGAGGCCTTATTCTGGGTCTTTGTGTGTTGGACAAATCTAAATTCCTCTCAAACGAAGTCTTGGCACCTATTCATCCATTAGAAAATATTCTTCCCTTCTTTGATAGAATCAACATGAATACACATTTTACACAGAAAAAATTATAATTTACAACATTTTGTCATTTTGATTTTATAATCTTTTTTGTCAAGTAAGTTTTTATTGAAGTAGAGTGTAAATAAAAACCAAAAAATACATTAAAAAAGTGGTAAAAGTGCCCTACATCAAGACAACCATGGAGTAAATAAATAGTACAAGGGTTACAGATATCTAAACTTGCTAATCGAGGCATCATTCCATAGACATGATTGAAAGTAAAAAAAATTCTAATTTCACCCCAATATTTTTTACCTCCAGGGACATCATATCTTTAATTCAGATAAATAATAGTAATGATTACACATATGTATGTGTTCAAACAAATTATTCACCAAATTTCTTTAAATTTTTTTTGAAATTTAACAAAACTTTCGTTTTTTTTTACTTAAAGCCTCTTAGGATTAACCTTGTAAACCCTGACACCACTTAAATGTCGTTAACCCTGGCTTAACAATAATGGCTAATAATAATAAAAGGTTGTAATAAAAAAAAAAAATATTCTTTCATTAAATGCAGCCATTTAGTGCTAAAAGAAAAAATTGTGTAAATTTATGTAAAAAATTATGTAATAAATAAATCAGCAATTTTGTAAGTTTTTTAAAGGGAAATTCCCTAAAACTGACCTTTCAGGATTACTTTATGATGTACTTTTCTTATTATACATTTTTTTCAGATCATATAATATTGATGGGATGAGTGACCATCGGGTAAAGCTTTATCTATGGCTGTATATGACATTAGTAAGTGCATACACTGTATAGGTGACTTCAGAGGTGACTATAAGATGTCTTCTGGAGAACTGAACAATCATTGGTACACTATAATAAGTTATCCACCGAAGACAAGTGTTTGTACAGATTATATAGACCTTGGTTTTTATAGCAGCAGTATTGGTTTAAGCGATAGATAGATAGATATGAGATAGATAGATAGATAGATAGATAGATATGGGATAGATAGATAGATAGATATGAGATAGAGAGATAGTAGATAGATATTGGATAGATAGATAGATAGATAGATAGATAGATAGATAGATAGATAGATATGAGATAGATAGATATGAGATAGATAGATATGAGATTGATTGATATATAGATAGATAGATATGAGATAGATATGAGATAGAGAGATAGATAGATAGATAGATAGATAGATAGATAGATAGATAGATATATAGATATTAGATAGATACAAGATAGATACATAGATTGAAAAAAGATAGATCAATATTGGATGGATAGATAGATATGAGATGATAGATAGATAATAGAACAGGCACAACAATTCTTAATAATATATTATTTAAAAAAATTCTCATGGGTGGGAAAATGTGCACTTTGTATACAGCAGTTGCACGTCCGACAAAAATTTCTAATTCTAGAACATTGTACGTAGAAAGACAGATATATATGTAGATAGATAGATATTCACACTTTCAAGGGTCTCTTACCTTTTTGTGTGAAAGTAGGTAAGTACATTTATATGAAAAGACAATTTTACACTTATTTATCTTCACAATTATTATATAAATAACCCTAGAAAAAAAATGACATTAGATATTCCTTTATACTTTTATTAAAGCTGTATGCTTAGAATATGCATAAAATAGAAATCAAGCACTCCACAGTAAACTAGCATTATTATCAATAAGTATTGAAGTAAACCTCCAGGCGTGAATGGGATAGGAAATAACATAAAATAGTCCAAAGAAAACACATAATTTTAATAAATCTTTAACCACTCATATTTGACATTACCTAATATCAAGTGGCTCTCAGAATAAATATTAGTGGTGTGGGTTTTCACCATTTTCTGATTGGCGTAAAAAAAATCGAAAATAAAATTCAAAACTTTAATGAACACACGGGACTATTAATATTTTATCTAAATCTGGCCAATCTAATGGGATTTGTACAAATTTCCTTTATGCCCTGGAATATGTGCTTCACTTTCCTATGTAGAACTTTTTGGACACCATATTTTTTTTTAGACCAATTAAGATATAAAAATGAGTAAAATTCAAGCCCTCTTAAAGATAAATAAAAAAACTGAAAAAAATAAGGAGTAATTGAAAATGTGGTTGTCCCTTGGGGCATGCATGGCGTTAATTTAGAAATCCCCCTTGAAAAAAGGCTCCGTTACCCAAGTGAATATTACACACGAAACATGAATTCATAACTAACTGTAGATTGTGTTCGATGGTAAGGTTTGATTTCGCCGTGTCTTGTTTTCATCTCTTGCCTTTGTACCAGTGTTGGTCTCCTGTTACACTTAGATGTTGTTGACAATGAAACGGTTGCTGTGTGCTGCAAGGTATTCAGGCTGCAAACACATCATTTATGCCATGGGAACCTACTATTACCATCACTTGCTATTATCAACATCAGTTGTGGTTTTTGTTACGTTACATGGGCTTTTGATATCATTTTAGTTGATTATTTTATGTAAAATTTGCTTAAAATCCCCCAAATTTTATCAAATTTAAAAAAAATTCTATAACTATTTTTAGAAGCATATATTTTTTTTTAAGCAAAATTCAACTAAACTGGTGCACTAGGAGACTTTAACTAGAATTTACCAAGTTTTTGGGGAAAATTGATTTATAATTTTTTTTTATTATAGATAGATATTAGATAGATAGATAGACATTGTTTTATCTCGATAACTCTTAAATTTAGTTTTTCAGTTTTTTTTAATCCTGAAAAAAAAAATTGCTCAGATTCTGAGAAAAGATGCAGATGTGTTCTGGAAAAATAATGCTGATGTGATCTACCCTCCCCATACTGTGCACAGGGTTTCAGATTTGCATATATGCTAATGAGATTATAATGATCAGTCAGCTATGCATGACTGTAAGGACTCAATTACAATAAAAACATAACAGAGGTAAAAAAATAATATTTTATTCCCACCCTTAAAAAAAAAAAACTATTGGTGGGTCAGACCACCCTTTACAGCATCTGCATATCATCTTTTTTTAAATATAATACGTATACTTTACGTCTAAAGCTACGTGGAGTATTCCTTTGTAGTTCGTGTATCCTTACGCCATGTCAGTTTCCCCCTTTTTCTCACAGGGAGCTTCACTCTTGTCTCCAGAACGATCCCATTTTCTTGAAGAGCTTTTCCCTCATAGACCACAGAAGGCAAAAAAGGAGAAAATATTTCACAATGGGGTTAAAAAAATGATGACTTTCGAAGACGAATTCTATCGGAATTGGAATTTTGCTGATAAGAGGTAAGCTCATAAGAGTCTATTTATTGCTTACAATAGGATCACTACATAGCTACAGGAGAAACAAAGATCAAAAAATACCTTTAAGAACCAGTGAGAATCCACAAGAAAAGGTACGATCTTTTCTAAAAATAATGTTAATAATTCCTAAAGCAATCTATTAATAAAATGTTTATAAATTATAAATTTCAAAAATTAAGGTAAACATTTATTGGCAAAATTGTAAAATTCCATAAATAGTAGGGTAAAGGGATTTTTTTAAGGTAAAAAAGGGAAAGCAATCAAGAGGTGTCTGTAGTTAATTATAATTATATGCCTCTTAGCTTCCTTTCGGCTAATGAGCATTTTTTTTAACAAGGTGGTGTAAGGGGGGGGGGGGGGCGGTCACGTGGGTTTATAGAAGGCGTGCTTAAATCAGCTCCCAGGGAGTGCTAACAATATGAAAAGATTTGTCTGAACAAAAGACAGAGACACAAGAGGCTCAATTTATCCCAACTTGGTGAGAAAATCATATTAATATGCCCACAGACAAAGGGCGGTTCTAGAAAATGTGAACTTAATTTCAAATTTGATTTTGGTTATTTTTTTATCCCTAAATTTTGATCACTGATGTAAACATTAAAAATGTATCTTTGCTTAATTTTTATTTTTTTAAACTAACATAATAAAAATGTCTACGGCTCATCTCAGACTCACCTATGTGTAGCTCCATGGTGAAAAGTCCAAAGTTGAATTCATGGGTGACAACTCTGTAGAGGTAGACATCATCATGGATGATAAGAGAGCATATCCTGATTTATGTAAAATAACAAAAATAAGAAGACGTAAAAGGAGTAGGAGACTATAATCCATAGCTGACTATATTCCCATCTTTATGTCTTCCCTTTTTATCCTATCCACAATCAGAGCAGAGAAGATATGGTGGACCCATTTGGCAGAAGCTGCTACTTTGAAGGCGTAAGTATGGGAATTGTTTATTTAGCTGAAAGGACCGACCATGCAAATTTTCTTGGCTAATTATGCCGGTATGGAAGTCTGGGTACTTCAAATGCATTAAAAAAAAACACACACACACAAGGGTTTAGTCAGTGGAACAAAACAAGCGTTGGAATTGAAGGCTGGTCTATGGGAGAGAACAGGGTGTCTGCGAGGGCCTTTTGACAATGAACTTGAGACATCTCATTAACATTCAGTAGACTGCCTGTCAAGTTCAGGACGTACTGAGTTCCCAGGCAAGAAGACAGAAAAGTGAATTCATTGTGCATTTTCTACGGACCATTAGTCCAACTTCCAAAGACAGTCTCGAAATGAGCCCTGGAAACCAGACGTAAAAAAATGTAGATTCAGACCTATGGGGCTGGCAATTTAGTCACTTCCCGAAGAGCATGGAGGACTCTGCCCACCATTTGTCCTAACAAGATGATGTCGTAACCACACTGTAAAATAAAATACAATTTTGAACAAAGTTAGAAGTGAATATTCATTAGAGATGACAATCCCACCGTGCTTTTGACATGGTAAGAAGAAAAAGTGAGTAGACTTGATTTTTACATTTTCAAATGCTAAAAAGTTTTCAAAAATTAAAATTTGGAAGTAGAGCGTAAGCATTTTAATTTTTGTATTCAAATAAATTGAATGTTTTCTCTCACTAGGAACATTGAATTTGTGGAGTGAGGGTTAAGGGGAGGGACTCCACTATATTAGGTGTCCACAAAGCTATTCCACACCCCTATTTCTTCTCCACCACTCCCCCTTGCTCGGTCCTACCCCAATCAACATTTTCTTTGGTCAAAACTGAAAAGAATGTGAGGAGGAGCCAGTGGATAAAGAAGTATTTATGTGAAAAGAGCCATGCTATGATTGTCTTTCACTAGTTTTTTTTTCTGTGAGGTACGGGTGGAGAGGCTCTTGAAATATATAATTGTGGTTATTTGTGTCTACCATGGTTAGAGGAGCTGCATAATCGTTCAGCATGAAGACCTGACTTCTGGTGCAAGAAAAAAAAAAAAAAAAAGCTGTGGAGGCAGAGCGAGCACATATGCATAAAGGAAGGACGGATTCTGAGAACCTTAAAAGCTGCGGAGAAAAATCCTGAATGGATAGCACCTTTTTACGTCACTCCGAGATGCAACCAACTGCCACAAGAGGGTAGGATGTGGGAAAAGCGCCTCATTTTGCCAGCATCTCCAAGAATGCTGCATCCACCGGGAAGAATGCTTTCGTTACACAGTGAGTACTGAGTATTTTTTTTACTTTTTCATCTATTTTTTTCTATCTGTTCTATTTTATAATTTATTTTTTATTTAAAAATTGTGACTGATGGTCGACAGTTGATTTTTGGCATGGCCACCGAGATGTCCAACAGTGCCAATTAAGCAGCTGTTGTTGCTTTACGGGTCTGTGGAGGACGTATGCAATTATGAGGCAGTCTCGAGACCTCTCATAGGCATGTCTAAGCTGTAGGCTAAAAAAAAATCTAAAAAATCTGCCTTCGGTAATAATGGCTGGAGAATTAACCCTGCTGCCTGAGAGGGATTAATAGAGAGAATGCTACGTACGGCACTAAGAGCAGCCGAGGTACCTCTCTTCTCATTATAATCCTCCATGCCACCACTTAGCATCTTCATTTAACAGGATTGAGAACGGAAGAGGCAACTGGAATAGTGCAGGAAAGATGGGCCCCCTATTATGTGGAAAGAAAAGGCCTAGACGACCAATGACTTCTGCTTTACCTCTTCGGCTTCTCGCGACTGTCGAGAAGAATTCAGAAGCAAATCTCCGCTTAGAGGAGAGGAAACGTTAGATAGTAGAGCAAAAAGCTAAATAGCTGATGAATCCTTTCAGAGCTGGGAGGGGATTTTTTATACTTATTTTCATTTTTTATTTTTTCATTATTAAAATTAATTATTTTTTTCCCATTGATTGTTTTTGAAAAGGAAATAATTGGTTGAGGAATTTTATTTTGGATATTAAACAGTAGGGCCCAGTATATGATAAATGCATGCTATATATTGTAGGCTGTAGTATACACTTTACTGTGGATTGTTATGCTTTGTAATATTTCTTGTGGTATTTGATCAATGGATAAATCTGAGACAGATAGATAGAAGGGGAAGATACATAGATAGATACATGGGTGATTGATAGATAATATATACATTGTGTAATATAGATGATAGATAGTATAGATAGATAGATATGAGAAAGAGATAGATAGATAGATAGATAGATATGAGATAGATAGATAGATAGATAGATAGATAGATATGAGAAAGATATGAGATAGATAGATATGAGATAGATAGATAGATAGATAGATAGATAAGATAGATAGATAGATAGGAGATAGATAGATAGGAGATAGATAGATAGATAGATAGATAGATAGATAGATAGATAGGAGATAGATAGATAGGAGATAGATAGATAGATAGATAGATAGATATGAGATAGATAGATAGATAGATAGATAGATAGATAGATAGATATGAGATAGATAGATAGATAGATATGAGATAGATAGATAGATAGATAGGAGATAGATATGAGAAAGATATGAGATAGATAGATATGAGATAGATAGATAGATAGATAGATAGATAGATAGATACTGGATAGACGCTTTTGCATGGATACTTCCTGGTAGGCCTAGACATTACTAACCCTTAGCTGACACATATAGGTATACTATATACCTTAGCAGCAGATGCTATAAAATAGATATAATAAGTACGAGAGTAATAATCGTCTTCAATGGTCCTACATGGAACATGAATGATAGAACTTGGTGGTCGTGTCAGTTGCATATCCTGTATGTTGTGATGAGCAGGCCTCAGTCCATACAGGTGGGATGAACAGTAATATAAATGGTGGGTCAATAGGAAAATGAAAGGAGGGATTTGCTCTAAATTCAGGCCGTGGTCTCTCCGTCACAGGCTTACATCGGCTCTTTTTATGTTGCTAGACTTTTATTATTTATATCTTATTTTTTGTTTGCTTTTTGATTGTTTTTTAGAAACACGAGATTGGAAATTCAGGAGCAGAAGGTATGAAAGCTTTTATTTTGTAAAATTGTTTTCTCTATTTTATAATGTTTTTTTCTTAGGTGTGTTTAAGTGTAATATGTATTTGCTGTTTTTAGGTTATTTTCAACTCTTTAGGTTGTGTATCAAAGGCCTCAAACCATAAACTATATGTATCTGGAGGACATCTATCTATCTATCTCACATCTATCTATCTATCTCATATCTATCTATCTATCTCATATCCATCTATCTATCTATCTATCTATCTATCTCACATCTATCTATCTATCTCATATCTATCTATCTATCTCATATCCATCTATCTATCTATCTATCTATCTATCTATCTATCTATCTCATATCTATCTATCTATCTGTCTATCTATCTATCTCCTATCTATCTATCTATCTATCTCCTATCTATCTATCTATCTATCTATCTCCTATCTATCTATCTATCTCTCATATCTATCTATCTATCTATCTATCTCATATCTATCTATCTATCTCCTATCTATCTATCTATCTCCTATCTATCTATCTATCTATCTCCTATCTATCTATCTATCTATCTATCTCCTATCTATCTATCTATCTCATATCTATCTATCTCATATCTATCTATCTATGTCATATCTATCTATCTATCTATCTATCTATCTCATATCTATCTATCTCCTATCTATCTATCTATCTCATATCTATCTATCTATCTATCTCATATCTATCTATCTCATATCTATCTATCTATCTATCTATCTATCTATCTATCTCATATCTATCTCATATCTATCTCATATCTATCTATCTATCTATCTCCTATCTATCTATCTATCTCATATCTATCTCATATCTATCTATCTATCTATCTATCTATCTCCTATCTATCTATCTATCTATCTATCTATCTATCTATCTCATATCTATCTATCTATCTATCTATCTATCTATCTCCTATCTATCTATCTATCTATCTATCTATCTCATATCTATCTATCTATCTATCTATCTATCTATCTATCTATCTCCTATCTATCTATCTATCTCATATCTATCTCATATCTATCTCATATCTATCTATCTATCTATCTATCCATCTATCTATCTCATATCTATCTCATATCTATCTATCTATCTCCTATCTATCTATCTCATATCTATCTATCTATCTATCTCATATCTATCTAATACATATCTATCTATCTCATATCTACTTATCCCATATCTATCATATATCTATCTCATATCTATCATCTATCTCATATCTATCTCATATCTATCTATCTATCTATCTATCTCATATCTATCTATCTATCTATCTCATATCTATCTATCTATTATCTATCTATCTATCTCATATCTACTTATCCCATATCTATCATATATCTATCTCATATCTATCATCTATCTCATATCTATCATATATCTATCTATCTATCTATCTATCTATCTCATATCTATCTATCTATCTATCTATCTCATATCTATCTATCTCATATCTATCTATCTATCTATCTCATATCTATCTATCTATCTCCTATCTATCTATCTCATATCTATCTATCTATCTCATATCTATCTATCTATCTCATATCTATCTATCTCATATCTATCTATCTATCTATCTATCTATCTATCTATCTCCTATCTATCTATCTATCTATCTCATATCTATTATCTATCTATCTCATATCTCCTATCTATCTCCCCTAACCATATAATGTAGCGGTGGTAGAGGCGGTTCGGTGGTGTATAGCGGGAGGTGGGGCGCCAGTAATTCTGTTTACCAGTTCCATACAGTATAATGAGGCAGGGGGAGTGCAGCTATGTGGCTGAGCACAATGGAGCCCAACATCAGCAGATAATAGCAGAATCCCCATTTCTAATCAGATGTAAATACGGGGGATCAGTCGTCTGCGGTACACGGGGCAGGTACAACACGTCAGGAGAGAGCATCCAAGCAAGGGGAACATGCGCTCTTCTATACAGGTTCCTTGTTTCAGACTGAGCATATCCTCTTGGTGACGTCGGCCTAGTCATTCTGGCATTTTCTATTTTATTTTTTACATGAGGCTTTGTGTTAAATGGATTGTTTCGGGAAACATAATATTGTAATGGGGAGGGGTACACTTTACTCCCTAAGCCTTTCATTTAAAGGAATCTTAATGTAGGTGGACGGGTGCATTGTAGTGCGGTATTATATGTCATGTTATGTGTATTATGGAATTTGTAATAGATGATCAAGATACTACTAATAGTTTCACATATACATATTATAGATAGATAGATAGATAGATAGATAGGAGATATGAGATAGATAGATAGATATGAGATAGATAGATATGAGATAGATAGATATGAGATAGATAGATAGATAGATAGATAGATTAGATAGATAGATAGATAGATAGATAGATATGAGATAGATAGATAGATAGATAGATAGATAGATAGATAGATATGAGATAGATAGATATGAGATAGATAGATAGATAGATAGATATGAGAGATAGATAGATAGATAGATAGATAGATAGATAGATAGATAGATATGAGAGATAGATAGATAGATATGACATAGATAGATAGATATGAGATAGATAGATATGCGATAGATAGATAGATATGAGATAGATAGATAGATAGATAGATATGAGAGAGATAGATAGATATGAGATAGATATGAGATAGATAGATATGAGATAGATAGATAGGAGATAGATAGATATGAGATAGATAGATAGATAGATATGAGATAGATAGATATTAGATAGATAGATAGATATGAGATAGATAGATAGATACATATGAGATAGATAGATAGATATGAGATAGATAGATAGATAGATAGATAGATATGAGATAGATAGATAGATAGATATGAGATAGATAGATAGATAGATATGAGATAGATATGAGATAGATATGAGATAGATAGATAGATAGAAAGATAGATAGATATGAGATAGATAGATAGATAGATAGATAGATAGATGACACCAGGACATTGGCATTTATTGAGTATATTAGGCGGTCTGTATCTGGATGATATCACAGCGTTTGATGATATCACGGTGGCCCCCGATACGTCACAGTGGAAACATGGCGATTCCAAGGCTGTAGCTCCTCCTCTATAGAGATAGAGTACAAGCTTGACCTGCGTCCTATCTATAAGCATGTCCTTCGGCCTCTGATTGTGGGAAATATATGTTCCTTCTTATATCAGCCCCACATCCTGAGGAACCTAACGCACAGATCTTTCAGCTCATATTACACGGGAGGATGAGAAGGCCCATAGTCTACAGATAATATTTCTATGGATGAGGGCTCCTTGTACATACATACATATATGCATGTGCTGTGTCTCTAGACATTAGCTCTTTTGAAGTCCATCTGCTTATTTCATGAATGTATTAATTAGCTGTTCCCACATCCCTGGTTATGGTGGAAGAGGCTGTCTACATATATTACCCCAGCACATGCATAATGCAGTCTACTGGCAAGAAATCATTCACAAAGCATTAATACAGTGGACTAGATAGAGAGATAGATAAGTAGTAGATAGATAGCTCAGGTACTAGTTCAGGCCTGGAGACCCTCACGCTGTATATTCTGTTCTTCTGTTAGCTCCAGGCTCAGCATCTTGTCTCCAGTCAGGTTTTCATGCATCGTGTGTTATCTTGTTCTGTGCATCATTTCCTGCATTGGGCAAAGGGGAAAAAATTGCCACTATAGCCCGTGTACGGAATTATTTTATACGAAACTACAGTAGAGCACATGAGCTGAGGTTTTAGCCAAACAAAAGTGAAAGACTATGTAGGCCCCAGTAGAATTGGTAGCCTAGATCATTCAAGAGACTCTTCTATGATAATGTACATTTGGCCATGGTCTAAACAGTTTTCCCATTGTAGCAATGAGCAAAACTCAAGGCAAATTAGATCCCTCATATCACAAAATCTTGGTTTTCTCAAGTTCCTGAAATCTCAACGATCTGTGGGCTAGCATCTCTTGGCTGGTGCCAACTTATATGGAGGTCTGTCATTACATCCTCTTCATACAGATGATGGGGGGTAATGTAGACATGGTAGTTGAGAACCTTGAGTTTCCATCACAGGACCTCAGATAACCTTGACTTTAACCCAAGTCAAAAGCTCTGTTTTAAAAAAAAATATTTGCTGAGAATTCATTGGTTTTGACCAAAGTCAAAAATTCTCAAAAAATTCATAATAAAGCAACAACAAAAAAAATGCTATACCGTGTCCGATAAATATTACAAAGAAATTGTACCAGTTATGGATCGTATCAGGCGAATTATCGGGGCTTGAGCAATATGTAGTAGGACAGTAGACGTTACTTTTCTTTTCAGGAAGTAAAGGGTTACTAAAATAATCATTTAGAATGGTAGGCTGGGCCACAGAACTTACACTCAGTGGGCAAGACAAAAAGGCAGAATGGGGGGGGGGCATAAAAGCGAAAGATCCTGTAGCGAATGGTGCTGCCCAACAAGCAGATATTGTTTTTTACCCTGTCCCCCTGAACCGCCCCATTGATGAAATGAAATATCTGCCAGTCAGTCCAGGTTGGTGACATCACAGCTATTCTGACCAATGGCAGGCAAGCAAAGGAGGGGTGTGTTAAGAATGAATGGACGTGCATTGGTCTAACACCCCCAGAGCAGATGATACATCAGCGCAGCAGCATTGCAAGGTGCAACCTCTGGGCTACAGAGGAACGGAGGAACCCACCACGGCAGATGGATCTCTGGATACACGTTAACCCTGCGTACAGCTTTCCAGGAATCCTCGGGGCCTTTTTATTTATTTTTTTAAGGTTTCACATTTCAGATTTTAATCACCTTCCGCTATCATTCCCAGGGAATGTTCTCCTCGAGACGAGGTGAACAGAAGCCCAAGCCTCACCACTCTTCTAACCAGAAAATCAGCCTTCCTTCTAATGAGCTATTCTATAGATTGTTGTGTTGTCTCGTGATTTTTCTAGGTGTGTGCCACAAGGGTAGGCTGGTAAAGACAAAGGGATTTTTTTCCTTTATTTTTTTATTTTTGATGTTTTTATTTTTTTATATCTGTCTCTGGAGACCGACCAAATTGTAATTAATGAGTCTTACAGGAGATTTAGATCCTATATCGTGAGGTTCCTTTGTGATGTCATCGAAGAACGTTCTCAACGCTTGATTTAACTAACGAGGCAGTGTGTAATTAAACCACAGGGTTTGACGGAGGTAGCCGCAAACCTCATCTGGGCGTGCTCAAAATGCATATTTTCCCCTATATTGACTGTTCTGTAATTTTGAATGTTTTATTATTTTTTTTATTATTCGATTGTTTGATGCCTGTGTTGATTTTAGTGAATTTTTACATCTATGTGTATGCTGGTGCATTAGTAATTTATTAATTCTGTATTACGCATGTTGGTAATCTCTGTATTTCTTAACTAGAGTCCAAATCAGAGGACTGTTGCGGAGGAGAAGACTTCTCCCTAAGAATGGTGTCAGCAGTGGGATGACTAGGGGTTAATTGTTATCTTTGGTTATCTAGCTGTATGAGTGTTGTCAATTCTTCATAAAGCTAGATAACCGAAAGTAAAAATAACCCCATTACGCGCCTTGTTCTACCGATGTCGAAATCATAGGGACAAAGAACCAACCTGGAGCTTCCAAACAGGAAAAATAACTTTGGGTCGAAGCTGAAGAATTCAGAAAATAAAATTTTAAGTCTTGATTTGCTCCTGGAATTTATATCTGGAGGTAGGAACCATCCCTCTTCTGTCACCTATAATGACTTATCAGTGACCTTGTTGTGGACTATATCAAGACCTCCAGGCGCCTCATGCTTGACTTACCAAAAGGTATTCCATGGAAGGAAAAGACTTTTCCAGGGTTCAAAAAAAATCCAAAGCGCCACCTGGATAAAAACGGATCAGTGTGTAGGATAAAAAAAGAAAAGAAAAAAATTCTGATTATCATGAGGCCTAAGTAACCATCTGATCGGATTATGAGCTCTGATTTTTTTATTTTTTTGTCATAGACTATCGTGTAAAATGGGCCTACAGGAGGCCGAAGATTGAATTTTAAGATTTTTT
Source organism: Bufo gargarizans (assembly GCF_014858855.1). Taxonomy (NCBI): domain Eukaryota; kingdom Metazoa; phylum Chordata; class Amphibia; order Anura; family Bufonidae; genus Bufo; species Bufo gargarizans. Next base: position 213,679 of record NW_025334080.1, on the reverse strand, counting down.
TTTTACATTGTGGGTATTTTTCTTCTTTTTATTTCAATTTCCTTTTTTTCCCATAAAACATGAAAAATATGGATTATGGGCAAAAAAAAAAAATCTGTAAAAAATTTCTGTTATTTTTAACTTTAACAGCCTCCATAATTTAAAAAAAAAAATGATTTTCAATAGACATTTTTTTATTTATTTCATTGTTAAATCCCTTTCTCCCATAATTGGACTAGCTCAGTCGAGGAGAGAAAAAAAATCCGCCTTCAGCCCCTGTTTGATTTAACCCTCTATAATTAACTTGTTTTACACTAGAATGGCTTTGTAAGAAAACTTTTTATTTCAGTCTGTGGAAGCGACATTTGACCAGAGGTCTCTGCCTGCTGAGAGGGATTGGGTTTTTAATCCCACCCCCTATGTAAGGGGATTATGCAGTTAGTAAATGCTCTAAAATAAAAGGCCTACTAGAATCAAACCTAAACATGAACAAGGGATATTTAACCCCATTGATTTCGGTTCTGTCTATTTCACACTTAATGGGGTTAAGCTGTAAATGGGAGAACATGATTGAAAAAATACCCTAGGCATTAGGGGCCTGGATATTCTACAAAAATGCGTATATCTGGGCAGTTAACAAAAATAGGCACAAAAAATTCTATGTATACAATTGTTTCCCTTCCAAGCAGCTTGCAGTCTACTGGTGTACTGAACAGTACCGAGCCAATAGGGTTCCACCATTGTGCTGGCCTATCATGGGTCACTGTACCAATGGAATCATCATCCTGGACTGACTGGCATGGAGACATTGTAACAATCCCAATAAATTAGCAATCTGCCAATGATGGACATGCTGTTAGACACCTTGTATTATAATATTTAAGACAGGGAAGACCTCCCCTTCCACTATGTAACCCATATTGCATGGGGTAGTAATTTTTATAATAGTACCAGCAAACATCTCAAAATCACCTTCTTGGAATGCTATCAACATTAGGGAGTGGCTTAAAACATGTTATTATCCTCAAGCTTCCTGGTTGTATGCAGAGATGTAAAGACTGGTCACAATGGATCCCCTAGAGTGGGTGACTCTTGTTGTATCTCTGGAGATAATGGTCATAAAATATTCACGAGTGTCATAGACTTTTCCACCCAATGTTCTAGAATGGTTAGGATGTAGAGGAATGCCTTGTCCACAATATTCAACATCCCCCATGCCCATTAACAGACCGATTGTTCTCATTTGTGATAGCTCGATGGATATTTTTCTATTAGCCAGTCAACTTGGACATCCTCTATGGTTTAGTGCTCAAAAAAGGTTAAAATTAATGCGTTGTCTTTTCAATTGATGAGTCTAAAATGTGAAAAATTTTGCCAAAATTCAGTCAAGCCGTTCTAAGAAATTATTATGCAGGGTTCTACGTCATACACATCGCCTAGAATTGTCAATTTGCTTGAAGAAAACCACTTCTAATTGTGTCTACAAGACTATGGTTTCCAAAATAATCACAGATCTCTTGTCACTATCCAACCAAGTCAGAATTTTGTCAATTTTTTATTTTAAAATTGGACTGATTAGGTGATTTATTACATTATAACTCAATTGCTTGCATATTAATATAGTAGAATGTTCCAGAAAATACAAGCCTGTCCGTTGACCGATTCTCTTGATGCGGGAAAAAAAAATCCATGTGTGAAATGTTATATAATATGATGCATGATTTTAATAAACTGAATTGGAGATGTTGAAATTTTGGCATTGATTGTTTTACTTGAATTATTAGAACTTGACCTACCCCCCCACCCCCGCCCAATACAAAAAATAAAAAAAATAAAAAAATATATATATATATATATATATATATATATATATATATATATATAGCTAAAAAACATAAAACAAATATACTAAGCTAGAAAAATTTTAAAAATAAAATAAAAATAGCCAAGACATTTACGATTGACATTCACTACTGTGTGTAGCAACAATTGCGGTATCTTCCAACGAGTATGTGATATAGTGGGTAATTAAAACTATTGTTCCTGCTGAGACCTCAACCTCTGACTGCTCTTGATATATAGTATATTAAATTACGTTGACAACTTGAGTGTATATCCCGGTGATGGGTAGGCCAAAGGCTGCTTCTGACTATTATTTTGCTTATCTAACTCACTAATAAAATGGGATAACGAGAGGCCACCAATTAAGCATTTTCTAACTGCAGAGCATTAGATACTACAGTGTTTATATCGCCCAATCATTATAAGCTTAAAATTATCTGAACCCAATTTAGTCTCCTCACCTCTAATGGTGATAACCAGTAAAACCCATCATATTAATATGTATTTTGACATATCTGTTACTAGTACTGAAAGTATCATATGACATCATAGATGTGTGCACCATAGAAAGTAGTACTAGGCCTATACAAACTGGTATCTCTTATTGAAATAAAATACCAGTTTAGTTACAAGAGGTTAAAACATTTGTAACATGGTATTAATGGCCGACAGGTGTTTTAGAAAAGAAAAAAGGAAAATGAAATGAATTTTTTTTTTCAAAAACTTTTTTTAGCTAGATAAAATGTATTGCTATTCTAGTGTGGTTTATTTGATGTTTATTTTATTACTTTTTAATGTAGTAACAGGAAGAGTAGATTTATTTCTTAGAATTTCCAAAGAAAATTTTCTCAAAACTCTAATTGTGGGGATAAAAACTAGAAACACCCCAAAAAGTAATTTTGAAGCCCTTTCTGTTTTCAGAAAAATGTATTTACTTATGCCATATATTGCATGCATCGTAATAGAGTAGTTCAGTAACCCAGGCAACTAGATGCAATTATTTCAAGGGAAAAATAATAGCTTGGGTTTATTCTGAAAAGGGGCAGCCTGGTAATTTTTTACATTATGATGGTGGGCTTAATCTCATTTGCTAGCGAAAAAAAATTCTGTATTCTGGAACAGTCAACAAAAAGAGGTTCAAAGCAGTATCCTAATACAGGCACATTCCATATCGCCCAAGTTGCTGCCTTAATGGAAGGCTACCATAGGCAATATATCATCTTATATAGCACCAGCCTACAAATAAGGGGTGTTCTATTCTAGGCTAGCAGACAGTTGTGTAAAGTCTTTGGGGGTCCATAGAGAAAAAAAATGTGTCATGACACCACTGGTCACATGACATCTCCCAAACTATAGGCCTTTAGAGAATGCAACCAACCCTTAGGCTGGGTTCACACCTGAGCGTTTTACAGCGCGTTCCTACGCGCTGTAAAATGCTCAACAAGGTGAAACCAATGCTTCCCTATCGGCATGGTTCTCACCTGGGCGTTTTACAGCGCGTACGATCGCGCTGTAAAACGCCCGACGCCCCAAGAAGTACATGAGCTTCTTTGGGGCGTCTTGTCGCGCGTTCCCGTACATAGACTTTCGGGTACGCGCGACAATGGGCGTTCGCTTGTCTCTGTATGCGCGATTGCAAACGCCCGTACAATCGCGCATACAGAGCGCTCCATCGCGGACGCTCAGGTGTGAACCCAGCGTTAGATTCAAGGTGTGATGGTGTTCACCAGAAAACATGTAGGACAGTCTCATTGAGTACGTTTGAGCTGTTTCAACAGGCCGAGTTTTACCCAAATATCAGGTTAAGTTGTTTATAAGGCCAGAATTATGATGGTGGAGCCATTTTTTTTTTAAAATAAATGAGACTAATTTGTCCCAACCATGAAGTGATAAGACTATGTCTGGGCTTCCTCACAATATGATTTGGTTTTCAGCTCCCCAGATATCTGGCCCTGTCAAAAATTTGGTCTGAAATATTTTTTTAGCTGATCAGGGACAATTGCTACTAATTAGATGGTAGATTTCTACCTTGTGTGTCCATCTTTGGAATTCACATCTAGACTGGGTGTCATTTCTTTGGGGAAAGTCATCTCCCATCCGACTTCTGAACTTTCAGTAGTCAAAAACACAGCACGACAAGGCCTTGAGGCCTGGAAAATAGCCAACTTTTAAAGCTTAGCTCTAATTCATCATGGTGTCAGTCAACGAGGCTCTTTGTTTGCCTAAATTGCCTTTAGCTAAGATTTTAACAAAAATTTTGGGCTTTAAACACATGAGAGAAGATATTTCATGACATTAAACATTTTTTTATCTAATAGTTTAAGAGAATATAAAACGCCTACTTTTATCCATTCTGGGCTTTCTTTGATACAAACATATTTAGTAATAATAGAGGATAACTTTCTGATATTCTAAGATGATATAAATTACCATTACTAGCAGATACCTTTATTAATCAGTATACTGTCCCATTATGGAGACAGTTTAAAAAGTGGAATGGGAAAAAATGTTCACAGGCCAACATGAATCTCCAACAGTCCCAAATATTTTCTCAACAGTTAAAAATTCCCAAAGAGCGTTCGTTCCCATGAGACGCAATCAATCATCCACTGCTCAAGTTCATTTCTCAAACAACAGGGTCTCCCGCCTGCTTAGTCCATTGTTCCTGGGGATGTGATCCGGGGAAAAGAGCTGATCGCTCACTGAAACGGTGACAAAAACTATGCGTGACTTTAACAGTGTAGTTGAAGAGAAAGAATTTAGACATCCAAAATCATGATCTCCTGGGAAGACATAGAGTGGACAAAATAAAGAAAAAAATTAAAAACATTGTCAACGTTGTCAATTTAACAGATTACCAAATCTCATTTATTACTCAATCATGAAACGGGGAAATGTTGCAGAGTACTGTTTAAAAATTACTTAAAAGTGGTGGCTGTAAGATGGTGCATACTTGTATAGGTCGGTGGGGGCACCAATAGATCTAAAAATGGACAATCAACATTGTCTAAGGAGCATCTTATACAAGCTACTGCTCACTATATATTACTATATACCACATGGTCATTTATTTCTTTAGGCCTTCTGTTATACCTTTTAAGAAATAAAAGTGGTAGGGCTAATTATTTTTGAAGGCCATGTCCTTTCCATATTATGGTGCACATCCACCATGTTTGTCCTCTGTACAACTCCAATGTGGTGTGAATTGTCTTCCTCTTCATTGATGAGAATTCCTCTCAATTAGAGTTGTCTTAAAGGATACATAATGACACGTTTGTAGGCTGGGGGCAATCAGTGAAAGGATAAATGGGTCAATTCACCCTGCAGGGAGCCTGACAGGTATAGCAATTGCACTGCTAACAGATATTGATTAGCGACCAGTTAATTTTGTCAGCTTAAATCAATATCCCCTGATTTCATCAAGAGTAGAGGTTGGTTCTCGATGAAAAGTTAGGGAAGATAGTCATGAACAAGGTACTCATTACTTGTCTTTGTTAGCCCAGAAGATCAATAGTAAGTCTGAAGATCAATACATGGCTGCAGTTGGGCAATTTCCATAACGTTCCATGATGACTACCTGATATATAGGTGGTTTATTGGGTTAGTTTATTTGTGACGCTTAGTGGAAAGACAAGGAAAGAGGAAATCAGGAAGATCCCAGGAAGACAATTCAGAGTCTTTCATGTTGGTGAATGCCAAGTCTTGTAGAACACAAACCTATGTTCCATTAACATGGACCCACCCCCGCCTTCCAGATCCCGTCCTAACCCCTCTGGTGAGCTCTTAGCTCCAATAATCCCACAATAAGAGTTTTCTCTGCTTGTTATGACACCCTGCGAAAGCTGTGGAGAGCAGTCTTTTCTTTCGCCTTGTCCTCTGCGGCCAGCCAGTGGCCTGAATGCGAGGCTTTTTTTTGTTACTGTGTGTGCCTAACTAATTGAACTGGAGGGTTTCAGTCTGGATGGAATACAATGGGCTTTTTGTTGGTGTTTGCTTTCTGCGGTGAGGATAGTGTGCCTCGGTTTTCTTAACCCTCTGGCTGGCTGATAATATTTCCGAAGGCAAGAGGCTAAAATAGAAATTAAGGGGAAAAAATAAGACATCAGCTATAGGAAGAGAAATGAAAAAGTGTAATAGAAATATATTTATGACAGATTAAAGTTCTGTCTGGGTGTCACCCTCAAGATTACATTAGACAATCTCATAACTAGCAATTGCTCCTTTTAGCAGCTTAAGAGATTGAATATTGATTAAGCATGGCTGCTCTAAGTAGACCATAGTTCTCTTGATCTGGGGCACTTTTGCTTTCCTCCATTCCAGAGACAGCACATTGATATGAATGGACACTGTGTAATACTTGATCTCTCCTGTGGTGGCAGTGCAGGGAAACTGAACACTTACTGACAGATTATAGCTGATCACTGGTGGGTTCCAGCAGGGGCACTTTGTGATCAGCCCAACAAATACAGAGCAGAAAAAACCCTTACTTGAGTCATATAAGAGGTCAATGCTCCTTTATCTCCTGGAAAATCACCATTCTGATCTCTTGAATTGCTCCATGATGGCAAGTTCCTTGGTCCTTCTGCTGACCTACCACTTGTGGCTTATTCCAAACATAGGTCACTATTAGATCTACAAACTCTTCTGTTATAATTCTCCATGTTGTTTTTCCATTGATATCCTGACATCACTGCCTTGTATAGGGTCTCCTGCTGGAAAAAGTGGCAGAAGGCTTGGGGTAAGATAAAAAAAATAAAATAATAATACCTCATGACTGCCACTGCACCTGTCTCAACATGACCCAGTCCCCGTTTGTCTCCACTTTCTGGTCCTGTTTTGACACATAGGAAATGCCTGTTAAGCCAATGACTAATGTGGGTTGTCTTCTTGAGGACCTGGTGGGCCATTCCAACCCAATTCAAAGCAAAGATAGTTTTTTAAAAATAATGCACACTTATACAATAAACATATTCTGATTGCCTAATAGTAGCGTTGTCAATAATGTTCTGTATAGATGATGAGAGACTGTCACTTCTTCTAGTGGTTTCAAAGAACTCTAATAAGACAATGTTTTGGAGGATTCTCTGGTACTTCATTGGGCCAGGCTGACCCTGGACAATGTTTTGGATATGATGGCAGAACATTTTTGTGGTACAATCAGGCTTTGTATCCAACTATGTGGGCTAGTCTGACCCGGGTCAAGAACCCTGGACAATGTTTTGGTTATGATGGCAGAACATTTTTGTGGTAAGATCAGTCTTTGTATCCCCCTAGGTTTTCTCCTTTACACCAATAGTGACTACTATTTCACTCAATGACAAAATGGCAAAAGACATAAACATGAAAATGATTTCCACATCTCTTCAAAGGTTTGTTACAAAACCTATTTTCATACACCTTACTAGAGAATTCTTGGTTTATTCATCTTCTTTTCAAGATCCTCACCTTGATTAAAGTTTAGATCGGTTACAAAGAGCTTCTCTCACTCTGAAGGACCTGTCCAGTATCGGACTGGGGTTCCTTGGGCCTACCCCGGGACCTGTTCTGTACTCCATTGCAGAAACAACCCATAAATTTTATGGACACTGTGTAATGCTTTGTTTCTCCTGTGGTGGTGCTGCAGGGAAATTGAACACACCCTACCATATTTCCCCACAGATTGTAGGTGATTGGTATGGGTCCCATCAGGGGCTTACTTTGTGATCTGCTTATTGTAAAGGATGGAGGACTAGAGCTTTTTTTTATAACTAGTGAACATTCCATTTTGGGTTAAATGCTATCAATATACATATGCACTTCCACCAAAACTAGTAAAAAAAAAAAAAAAAAGCTATAATATTGTACTTTTTATTTATTTTTATAAACTAAGGGTACATTATGGTTTCTATAAATATATAAGGATCATCTATGACAAACTAAGGGTACATTATGGTTTCTATAAATATATAAGGATCATCTATGACAAACTGTCACTAAAAGATGTTCTTCATTAACCAATCTGGAATTTTCCATAATTTTTGTAGAAAAAAATTTGTAAAATTTTGATTATTCCAATTCGAATAGAATTATATTAGGAAAATCTAGATGTGCAGTCAACTGCGTAGCCATGTTCTCTCCAAAGAAAGAAAAACAATCACTGCAGACTCTCTCAATTGCCCTAAATCTAGAAGGGGTATAACACAAGTTTGGACTACATCCAAAAATAATAAGGGACGAGACACTCCTTTTTTTTTTCACTATTGGATGTGATTTAATGGTTCTGCTCCATCCGGGCGAAGGGCTCAGACAGTTTTTCGCATCCATCTTTTTCAGAACAAATAAGCTTTGTGCAACTGGCAGATGCTAGCAAACCCGGGTCTCCACGTATAGCAACATTTACCATTTATAGACTCATAAAAAGACCCACACATTTCCGTCTGTGAGATAAAAGAACAATACAAAAGGCAAAGTATTTATATTACGCCCACTATAAAATCAAAAATTTCACATTCCACCTTTTCTGCTCTGTGTATTACTGGCCACATACTTAATAATTCAGTAATACATATATCAATTTTGGGGGGAAATTTTTTTATAAAAAATTTGGTAAGAATGTATACAATTGAATATATGAACTTTACTATCCGGAATTTTTTTTATTTCTAATTTAGTGGTCCAGGATTATAAAAATGGCCAAAATTTGATGCGTTTTTTGTTATGTCATGATGCTCAATACATTTTAAACAGAATTTTATTATAGTTTTGTAAACCACAAAGAATTATTTTAATAAATGCGGCTCTCTTTAAAATATGAATAATAAGCAACATTATACATTATAAAAATATATAATAATGAAAATATCATAACATAATAAAAAAAATTCATCAAAAATGTACACCAGGACATGTCAGCACTTGAGTTTGTCGTAGCAAAAAAATAGGAAATGATGTAATCATTTTTCGGAGTAATTATAGTCTTATAATCTAGAAGACATTCCACTGGACTGAACCAGGTTATGACAAGGTAAGCTTTCTGTGTTGCTTGAGTCAATCGGAAATGAACATAACCCACCACCACCACCATATTTCCTCCTTCGAGGGGTCCCTATCCCTAAATCTTCTCATCAGGTTTAGACTTCACTATAAGATTCCTTGGCAGATGTCAGACTCAAGAAAGCATTATCCTATCAAGGAGACTTCATAAACCATGTCAAATTAAATCCCAAATTTTACACACTTCGAATGCCTTTCCGAATGGGGCGAGTTAAACAAGTGCCCCCTATAAGCAGGTGGTAAAAATTTCAATATCTTTTATCATTTTTTAAAATCCCAACTAGAAAAGGCAGCAGATCTGCGCCCCATGTTTAGTTTAGCTGTGAATGGCTTATGGGTGTTACCGGTGGATGTAACAGATTGCCGAAGAAAGATGTGGTAGTCACTTGGCAACAATTAACACCCCCCCACCCCCCCTTTTGTCTTTTATCTTACTGAGATGTATAATTTGCATGTGGGAACAAGGCTACACAGACTTCCACACACATTCGGCGTTCTCGTTTCATGCCCGCTTGACAAAGAGTTAAAACCATTAGGAAAATGAAGACCTTCATCCAATAGTTAAATCTGATTTGCATACATCTGCATAATGAATGTCATTTGCATTCCTAGAGGTTGGCTACTTCTGTGGGAGAAGTAAAGGGGGGATCTTGTTTTGCAGAAGAATGCATGTGAGTGCGCGCTCTTTTTCTGCCCCCCCTCCCAAAAAAAACAGGACACTGCTCCCTTGTATTTTCCTTTCCTTCCTTCCGTACAACACAAAAGAACTGAACACTGTCCATCTCACAGCCATCGGTACATTCCCCTTTTCTCCTTACCCCACAGAATGCCACGTTCCTGTCCCTCCTCCTGTTCAGCACCTACGGACGTTCCACCATCTTAAGCTGGTGAGACCCTACAAAATGGCCGACCTCCCATCCAGGTACCGAGTGTGAATTCCGCACTGAAGCATGGCACCCACCACGGTCATATCGCGCTAGAGATGGCGCGATATTGCACGGTTATCGAGCTGAATGATATCATATCCTCTCCCGCTGAACTTGGCAACCGTCCGATAATTCATTTGCATGTAACCGTCTGCAGAGGATTTCTCCAGTTCTTAATTGTCAGGCATCAATTAGCCGATAAGATTATGCATGTGGGCGATTATGATTTCAGACCCATCCCCCTCTTTGCCATTGCTCCTCTTTATATACAAAATAGCTTACAATCAAATTATCTTCTAGATTCATTAGGTAAACAAGGATTATGGGGGCGTCTTTTAGTTTAAAAAATGTTATGACCCCACAGTAGGTGATTTACAGACTTGGACAGAGTGAGTCAAGATGATTAAATGGAATATTGACTTTTATAGGATGTAGAACCATCACCACAGTAGAGGTGCATGTTTTTTCATAAAGGTTCTCCTCATTTCTTTGAGAATTCTTGGGGTTATAGTAATAGTTACCCATCGGTCAACCACCGGAGGTCGGTTTCGGAGAAGTTAGGCACTGAAATACCACAGCCTCATATTTTCGGTAGTCCTATCTATGACATTTTACATTCTGAGTTGAATGAGAAAAGCTGGGGTTCTTATTAGTGTTGGTCGAGCAGCGTAGTGCTCGGCCCGAATACATCGGGATGTTCAGGTGCTCGACTGAGCACCAGAGTATAATGGAAGTCAATGGCAGAACCCAAGCATTAAACCAGGTACCCCCTGCTCTGAAGAGGGGAGGGTGCCTGGTTCATAGGAAAAGGTCAGAAATTGATGGAAACACCACCGAAATGGGTCGGGAACAGCATGGGGAGGATGTCTGGATGGATCTTTGACTCGCAGATCGCTGCTGGGAACGATGTTGTCCGAATAGTACGCCACTTTTACAGACTGACAATAATACGCACCAAACCGAATAAAAAATCGTTTGTACAGGAAAAATTTATAGGAAACATTCTTTTCTGTATATTTACTTGTATATAAAGTGCTGCCAAAAATTACAAGAAAGAGGCACTCCGATACAACCTGTATATCACAGCCTCATTCACATTGTGGTACAATTGTTCAGGTAGTGGAACTCCTACACTCATAAAGCCTATGCACTAAGGGAAAGGGCTGCCAAAAATTACAAGGAATCGCCACTCCAATACACCCTTTATTACACATAAAGGAGGGCATCATACACAGCCTTAAAAAATTATGATTGATAGCCTGCTGGTGGTGACCCTCAAAAACATTAGGAGCAAGGGCCTGCTGGTGACCCTCTAAAACATTTGGGTTAAAGGGCCTGCTGATCTGACCATATAAAACATTATGGGTGAGGGCCTGCTACTTCTTTAGTGACTCTAGTTAACCTGGGGCCGATCGCACGTCCCCATGACGGCGACAATCCATTCGGATCTCTGGTCTATCAACTTTCGATGTTATTGTCAGCGCAAACCATTGTAATTATGGGTAATGGGGTATCAGTGTTTGATTCCGGAGAGGGAGCCTGAGAAACAGCTACGGCTACCACATCCAAGCAAGGCAGCATGCGCGCAAATTACCTGATAGGTGTAATTAGGTGAGGGCCTGCAGGTGAGCTGACCCAGTAAAAGATTTAAGGTGCGGTCCTGCAGGTGAGCCCTGACCCTGTAATACAGTCATCCTTAAACTGCGGCCCTCCAGCTGTTGCAAAACTACAACTCCCAGCCTACAGGTATCAGCCTACAGCAGGGCATTGTGGGAGTTGTAGTTTACAACAGCTGGAGGGCCGCAGTGTGAGGATGCCTGCTGTAATAGATTTGAGTTGCGGGCCTGCTGGTGAGCTGACCCTGTAAAAATTTGAGGTGCGGGCCTGCTGGTGAGCTGACCCTCTAAAAAATTAAATGCAAGGGCCTTCAGGTGAGCTGACCATGTAAAGATTTGAGGTTCGGGATTGCTGGTGAGCTGACCCTGTAAAAGATTTGAGGTGCAGGCTTGCTGGAGAGCTAACCCAGTAAAAGATTATAGGTGAAGTCCTGCTTATGAACTGACCCTCTATAAAATTTAATGTGAGGGCCTGCAGCTGAGCTGACCCTCTAAAGAATTATATGCGAGGGCCTGCAGATGAGCTGACCCTGTAAAACATTATATTTGAGGGGCATATATGCGAGGGCATTATATGTAGCGAATAAGCATGTTGATATGATGGAAGGAGGAGGAGGACGAGAAAAGGAAGATTCAACCATATACCCTTGTTTGTGGTGGAAGGGGTGCATGGGGATACAGTGTATTCAGAACATTATAGACAATACATTTAAAGTGCCTTTATGTGCAGCCGCTTTCCTCTGGTGGAGTCGAGAAGTCATGGTCAATCCAGGCCTTGTTCATTTTTATAAGAGTCAATCTGTCAGCATTTTCAGTTGACAGGTGGATACGCTTATCTGTTATAATGCCACCAGCAGCACTAAATACCCGCTCAGACAAAACGCTGGCGGCAGGGCAGGCCAGCACCTCCAAAGCGTAGAGCGCCAGTTCGTGCCACGTGTCCAGCTTGGACACCCAGTAGTTGTAAGGCACTGAGGGATCATTGAGGACGCTGACACGGTCTGCTATGTACTCCTTCACCATCTTCCAAAATGTTCTCTCCTTGTGACAGTAGGCCGCGCATCAGGGTGAGAGTGCTGGTGGGGTGTCATGAAACTGTCCCAGGCTTTGGAGAGTGTTGCCTGCCTCTGTTGGAACTGCTGTGTGTTCCCCTTGTCTCCCCTCCTCGGTTGGCCAAGGAACTACGGACTCTGCCGCCAGCGTTGTCAGATGGAAATTTTTGGAGGCAAGTTTTCAACAAGGATCTTCTGGTATTGCACCGTTTTGCTCATTCCTCTCCACCAGAGGAATGAGAGATGAGAAGTTCTCTTTGTAGCAGGGGTCGAGAAGGGTGAACAACCAGTAATCCATGTTGTCCAAAATGCGTATAACCGCGCGGGACACGGGACAGGCAGCCTAACATGAAGTCAGCCATGTGTGCCAGAGTACCAACAGGTAAGACTTCGCTGTCGTCATCAGGAGGATCACTCTCAATCTCCTCATCCTCTTCCTCCTCTTCTGCCCACCAACGCTGAACAGATGGAATTAAACTTCCATGGGTACTACCCTCTGTAGCGGAGGCAACCGTCTCCTGCTTCTCCTCCTCTTCATCGTCCAATTCGCGCTGAGAGACAAACTGAGGGTGGTCTGGCTATCACCCAGTGTAATGTCTTCCTCCATTACCACATGCAAAGCGTCGTCCTTAATTGTGAGCGGCGAGCATTTGAGTAGACACAGAAGTGGGATGGTACGCTCATAATAGCGTTGTCGCCGCTCACCATCTGTGTTGATTCCTAAAAGTTTCTTAAAATCTCACAGAGGTTCAGACATCCATGCTTGTGAATAGCGGAAGCTGAAATGGAAATGCGACGACCATGTTGCAGCTGGTATTTCACTACTGCCCTCTGCTGCTCACAAAGCCTGGCCACCATGTGGAACGTGGAGTTCCAGCGCATGCTCACGTTGCACAACAGCCGGTGAGCTGGAAATTTCAAGTGCTGCTGCAGCGTTGACAGAGCGGCTGAAGCTGTTGGTGACTTGCGGAAATGTGCACACATGCGGCGCACCTTCATTATTAGCTCAGGCAAATTGGGGTAGGTTTTGAGAAACCGGTGAACCACAAGGTTGAAGACGTGGGCAAGGCATGGGATGTGTCTAGGCTTGCTGAGCTCCAAAGCCGCCACCAAGTTACGGCCATTATCAGACACAACCATGTCTGGTTCTAGATTGAGTGGCGAGAGCCACAGCTCAGTCTGGTCTCTTATCTCCTGCCACAGCTCTGCGGCGGTGTGCTGTTTGTCCCCTAAGCATATTAGCTTCAGCACGGCTTGTTGCCGCTTCCCCACTGCAGTGTTACACTGGTGCTGCACGTAGATAATTCAGAGGTGGAAGTGGTAGGCGGAGGAGGAGAAGTGGGGGTTGGAGCCACTAACGTAGGTGCTGGCGGAAACCATGATCGACGTAGGGCCCGCGTTCCTTGGTGTCGGTAGCACCCTGTGCCATCCTAGGGTACGACTCGCTCCCAGCCTCCACAACATTCACCCAGTGCGCCATCAGAGAATGTAGTATCCCTGGCCGAATGCACTGGTCCATGTGTCCGTGGTTAAGTGGAACTTCCCAGTAACTGCATTGGTCAGGGCGACATGTGATGTTACGGGACACATGTGGTGTAAGGCGGGCACGCAGCACACCTTGAAAAAAGTGGAGGCTGGGGACTGCGTAACGCGGGACGGCCGCCACATCAGGCTGCGGAAGGCCTCATTGTCCACTAGCCTAAATGCCAACATTTCCAGAGCGGTAATTTGGAAAGCTCGTGCATTTAGTGCAATGGCATGTGGGTGGTGTGGCTGGGTATTTTCGCTTGCGTTCGAAGGCCTGGGGTAAGGAAATTTGGATGCTGCGCCGGGACATGGAAGTGGATGTGGTTGCTGATGGTGCTTGCGAAGGTCAAGGTGCAAGGCGGGAGACATCCGGGCCTGTGCCTTCGACAGGGGATTGGCCAGCACGTAACACGGGGGAAGAGAAGGCAGTGGTGTGACTTGCAGACACAGATTGTGGACCCAGGCGTTCATCCCACTTATTACGCCATGTGGCGGATCATGCTGGTGGTGGTGAGGTTGCTAGTGTTTACGCCCCGGCTCATTTTCGTATGGCACAGGTTGCAAACTACTATTCTTTGTCATCCGCACTTTCTTTAAAAAAGCGCCAGACTGCGGAACATCTGTCCCTTGACAAGGGAGATTTCCGCAAGGGAGTGCTCCGTGGAACAGTTGTGGGCCTGTTTGGTGTGGCCCACCTTTTTACTGGGACACCGTCTACTGAAAAACTGGACTGGATGTCACTGATATTTTAGGGATGCGTATACTTTAAACAGGAGATTTAGCGTGGATAATCTAACTGTCCGCAGCGGCCAATTGCACGGTATTTAGAGCAGGATGTGCTAAAAATATATATTGTACATAGGAGCAGTATTATAGCAGTTATATTCTTGTACATAGGAGCAGTATTATAGTAGTAGTTATACTACTGGACAGATGAAACCAAAGTTGAGATGTTTGGAAGAAACACACAACACTATGTGTGGAGAAAAAGAGGCACAGCACACCAACATCAAAACCTCATCCCAACTGTGAAGTATGGTGGTGGGGGCATCATGGTTTAGGGCTACTTTGCTGCGTCAGGGCCTGGACGAATTGCTATCATCAAAGGAAAATGAATTCCCAAGTTTATCAAGACATTTTGCAGAAGAACTTAAGGCCATCTGTC